>NW_021318663.1:0-1471 GCF_001605985.2 Dendrobium catenatum
GTATTAAGTTTATGGGGTTAGAGTCCTCCAAATGAGCTTAAATTTGGAGGGTTGACATTAGAGACATGTCACATCAATATGCAATTAACAGATCCTAAATCAGATGTCAATTGACTGGGTTTCAAGGTGGTGGAAAAATCACCTAGGAAGGGCTTTAGGACCTAAGTCTTCAGCCTAGGGATTCTGGGTTTGGATTGAATTAAGATTTGAATTGAGCCTCAGGGCTAGGAGCTAGGAAGATCCTAGGATCTAGGACTCAGGGAGGAGTTAAGAGTGACCTCATACAAAAATAAGGTCAACAATGTTAAACTAAACGTTTAAAATGCAAGAATGTAGAACATACTTCAGATTTGGAATGTAAAGGAAAAAACTACTGAGAACAGACTGAAGTCATCCATAAATAAAACATAATAACAACAAGCTTGTGTGGATAAGATTGGGGAAGGACCCCATACATCACTATGTATAAGTTATAAACATTGAGTAGGACTTGTAGGTGATAAAGAGAAAGGTAAACGAGTACATTTCGCTCTAGTACAAGCATTATAACGTTTATAAGTAGTTAATAAAGGGCTGGTTGGTAAAATTGAGGAGAGCAGATATTAAGTTGAGGTGGACGGATGATCCAAACATTGATGCCAAGAAGATGTTGATGAAGACGATGCAACAAATGCTGTAGTGTGGTTTTGTGGAGGCACAGAATGAGCAGACTTGTGGTTGTTAATTTGATAGAGACCATGCCGATTGGGTCCTTGGAGAATTGTCTTGTTGGTCCTGGAGTCCTTTATAACAAACACAAAATAGGGATTATCTGAAGTAAGTTTATGTATAGAGAGGAGGTTGTGAGAGAGTTGAGGAACATGGAGTATTTTTGAAAGAAAAAGCTTACGATGAGGGGTCGGGAGTAATCCTTGACCAGTGTGAGCTATGGGAAGTTGTTGCCCATTTCTGACTTGAACATGAGATGAGCCGATGTATGGTTGAGCATACTGAAGTTGACTAGAAATTTTTGTAAGATGTTATGTAGCTCATGAATCAAAGAACCAATCAATATTCTAGATATTTTCTATTGCAAATCTATTTTCATGGTTTATGTTTTGATGATTGACAAACACTATTTCTCTTGGACTACTTGTTGCTTCTAATTTTTCAGGAATCGAAGACTGGACGAACAGACGAAGCCACTTTAGGATTGCATAGGATTAGGATTGCGACAGTCTATACTTTTGTTTTTCACTTATTGAGTCTTCTTATAATAGTCAAAGAGACTGTTGCTAAGTAACCCTACACACACACTTGAGAGACTTAAAATTTCTGTTTTTACTCATATCGGCCAAGACAATAATTACATCATCCTGGACGATCAGGCTTAAAAACAGAAAGTCTAAATAAGGATACTTGATTAAGGCAGTCATCATTAACATATCGGCCTGGACGATACATTTATCGGCCAGGACGATAAGCTCAAAAT
>NW_021318663.1:6594-83079 GCF_001605985.2 Dendrobium catenatum
AGGGCTTAACATCCCTAACGAACTTTCATTTTCCATTGTTATGAAAGTTTGAGGAGAGTTGTTGTAATTGGAGTCATGCCGACACCAATAGGTGATGGCGGTATGTCCAGATTTACCACAAATCTGGCATTCAACATAGTGCCTAGAACGATGACCACCATGGGCTGACACTGTAGGAGTTTGAATAAAGAATTGATGAGTGAATGATCCACGACCTAGAACAAATCGGCAAGGATTGAAATGCCCTCGAGAATTGGAGTTAAATGAGGAACGTCCTAATAAAGATCCTCTAGTGCCTAATAGAGCAAAGTTTGAGTCACCAGTTGAGATCGTAACTGACTCACGACTTGAATCGACAGTAATATGTAGTTCTTTACTGCACAGTAAAGCGTAGAAGTCATCAAAGGTGATGGTAAGTAATTGTGTCCGGATAGAAGTTCTAAAGGAATGATATGTTGCTGGTAAGCCATTTAAGCTGTAGTGAATGAGTCTTCAAAATTTATATATGCTCCAGCTGTTGCAATAGCATCCACCGTAGCTTTAATGTATGATAAATACTGAAACATAGTTTTATCTTCAAGCTGTAGTTGATGTAACTCATTTTTTAATTGCCGGATTCTCGAGTGATTTGATGGCTGTAATGTATACTCAAGAGTCATCCAAATGTTAAGTGAGGTTTACAGATTGAGAATATAGCGTAGTAGTGAAGCAGAGATGGTAGAGTTAGAAGTAGAAGCTAGATACTGATCAATGAGTAGCCAAGAAGCAAAAAAAGGGTTCGAAGTACTAGTACAGTCCGTATATAGCATCTATTTGGGAGGTTTTACCATGGTACCTGTGAGGTAACCATTAAAATGTTTTGTAGTGAACAACTTTAGGAGTTGAGATTTCCAGATAAGATGATTATATGTAGTCAACTGAACAGTGACCATAGTCTTGACGTTGGACATGAAAAAATTCAGTTGAGCTGGAATGGAAACTTAAGTTGAAGAAGGAGAGGAGTCTGTTGTCTCCATGGGAGAAGTTATGGAAGAGGCTGCCATCATCTCTGTAATCATCTAGAGCTCTTATACCATGTTGAAATCCCTGCAAGTAGCAACAAAAATAAGAGAAACCAGAAAGGAAATAGGGAAGAAGAAATATATAGAGCATTGGTAAAATCAACCTCTTTATCTCAATCTCAAAATATTACATAATATATAGAAAAGGTTAGTTAGAAAACAATATAGCTGATCACATTTACATATATTCAACGGTGGGAGTGAAAAGTTCTGAGATGAAGCATACATCATGGAGGAGAAAAGTGAAGCTCTGTATCGAGAGATGAATAAGACGGCTGTCTTATCAGGTTTGCTTATCATGGGCTAGTGTAAATAAGACTGTAATCTTGAATTTTTTGGCAAGATGATGAGAATGCTTTCCTCTGGATAATTCCTCTTAACTATATATGCTTCTCCGTTTGAGAATTCCATTTGCTCCACTAATATTTTTAAAACTACCTTTTACAAAACTTAAGGGATAACAAAACGAAGCCTTAAAGGAATGCTTGATATTATTATTTTTGGTTTGAAATAAAATTGCAAACATGATTGTGGTCGGTAACCGATATTATGACATTGTGGCCCGCATCGGTGGTGGCAGGAGAAGGTGGAAAATGGAATCAGTCTATGATAGTGGTGGCTAGCAACAATGAAAGACTGTGGTGGCCGGAATCGGCAATAGGTAGAGGTAGGCAGCGACGGTGTGGGCGGTTGGGTGGTTGCAATTATAATGAATTTTTAATGTATTTGAAATTCGATCAAATATTAGAAATTCCAAATACACCAAAAATAACCTCAAAGGTGAATTCTAAATGCACAAAAACTTTATAGTATATTTATTTACTTTAAACCAAACATCTATATTCTCAAAACCCCTTGTAAAATACTTTATTACACCACTTTTGTAGGCAACCAAATATCCCATAAATATCGATCACAAATCAATATAAATGCTTCAACGGAAGGATCGATGGGTAGTAAGAAGAAAAACTACTAAGAAGTTAATAATCAGAACGACTGGAGCTAGTGTCTCATTTTTTATTCATTATTCATTGTTGAAATTAAATGTTCTTTATAAAAAGTATTAATAGATTTTTTTTTTAAATATGATGACGACTATTAATAACTATAAGATTATTATCATTATTGCATCCTAGAATATTCACGGTAGTAGAGAAATGTATAGTTTAACGTCTTAGCATTGTACGAAGATCCAGCACACAAGCAGATAAGAGAGAGAGAGAGAGAGAGAGAGAGAGAGAGAGAGAGAGAGAGTAGTGTTCATAAGAGACACTAGAGTTTTTATGTGAAAACCCCTGAATAGAGGGAAAAACCATGGGGCCTGGCCCAGTTTGAATGAATCCACAAGTATTTGCAGTAGATTACAAATGAGGCACTTCCTTAGGAGAAGGCCTTGGCTTGATGCCACAAATGTACATCATATTGAGTGAATTACATGGTGGGAGTTACAATAATCAACATAGATGTGTTTGTTTGGTCGGCACGACCATAGTCGAAAGGATAGAGGTCAAAAAGATCGTTGTCTGGTGATGGAAGTCAAAAGGACCATAGTTGGCAGGAGACAGAGGTCCGAAAGGCCGTAGTTGGCAAAAGTCCGGGATCAGAAAGACTGTTATATGTTGATGGAGGTCGAAAGTACCATAGTAGGCGACGGAGGTCAGAAGAACCGTAGTCGGTAGGAGACAGAGGTTCGAAAGATAGTAGTTGACAGGAGACCGGGGTCAGAAAGACCGTTGTCTAGTGATGAATGTCGGAAGGACTATAATAGGCGATAGAGGTCAGAAGGACCGTAATCGGCAGGAGACCCAGGTTTGAAAGACCATAGTAGAAGGGTGGTACTTCTACCTTCTATTAAGATAAATTCATACCCACATTATATATTCAAAATTTCAAATAACAAAATTCTTAATTAATAACTAAAACTCATAATTAATAGATCAAGTTGAGTTATGTTTATTTCAAAAATTAATTACCAAGCAGAATTTTGATGAAACAAGATATTTTTCGATAATGGAGCTAGGTAGGCTTTGGGTTAAGCCATGTATTATGGGCTACCCATCATGGCCCGATGAGGCCTTCCTAAGAACCCTAGGAATCCCAACATTTCTGATTGTAAGGCAGTTTAGGACAGCCAGAACGTGTGCATGAATTAAAATAATCAATAATTCCCAATTTTTCCCAAAAAAAAAATTCACAACTTCGAAAATAGCAGAAGAATTTTCAATTGTTTCTTATAGAAATGTCAATAGAAACTTTATTATTGAAATTAGCCAACAATGAAGCATCATTGTGGCAAAGAAACATCATTGAATGAGCATAGAGCTTTCAGATGAACACATTCAAGAAATTATAACGTATGAAATCTGGATTTAATTTTGTATTCATACTCCAATTAAATTATGACACATAGATTATATACAAGAATTTTAATATATTTTTTATAACTCATGATCCCTCGAGGCCGCTCAGACCCCGCAGATAGTTCTGAAAAAAAAAACTGAACTGTCCTGCTTAATTCGGGACACCGTTAGCCTTTTTTCAAAACAATCAGCGGGTCTGAGCGGACTTGTCGGGTTATGAATTATAAAAATATATTTATATAATAAACATATCATACTTTAGTTGAAGTCTGAACACATAACTATATTCACATTCCTCACATAATAATTAGGTTTGCGTCTGTAACCTGGATGACATAATCTAGCTAGCCAGGGAAGTACTCAGAAGTGATTGAATGTTTAGAGCAGTTAGATTATTCAGGTACTTGGTATGTTGCTGGTGAGATGGAGGGCAGTGACAAGCTGGGGAAGAGTTGCTGAAGTAAAGAATTTGGGGAAACATGTTAGTGTGTGGAAAGAAATGAGAGAAAAGGGTTAACTTGTAATTAGGCTAAAGCTACGAACTTACATCGAGCTATTGTTGTATGAGTCTGGGTCACTTGGTAGGCCGTCGGCTAGGATGGGATCCAATCATTGCAATGAAGTCCTCTTCGATCTCTTTACGCGAGACGGAAATTGAGAACTTTGGCCGATAATCATGCTTCTCCAATTTTTCAGACCGGAGTCGGATGCTCCTTCTTTGCACGCAGGTGGCGGGGGAGGACTTGAGTACACCTTTTTGCGGATCGGAACCCTCCTGCTTCTCCAATTATACGTCAAGTAATGATGGTGAATTTTTAAACAAAAAATTATTTGCAGTGAATTTTTCATTATTTATGTGCTGCAATTACTGTTATTTGGTTGCAAACATATGGAATTTAAATGATGATTTAACTTTCTGCAATTACTATTATTTGGAGTTAAAATCGGATACATTGCTGAACAGGAATCTATTAGCTAAATATGGAGTTAAATGGTGGGATAGTGGTAATTCTAGAGGTGGTTCTACCTCATGGAAGATCATTTCTACTGGATGCTCTTAAAAATTATGTAAGGTGGAAGGTTGGGGATGGATCCAAGATCAATGTTTTGAGGGATATCTGGATTTTGGATAAGAGTTTACTCAAATGGCCAACATTTGTAGGATCTTTTGATGATGATAACACAACTCTTGACTTCTTCATTCAAGAGGGAAGATGGGACTTTGCAAAACTCAGCTTGTATTTTGGTGACGAGTTGCTGAAATTGATTTGTTATGTATAGATTTTTCAGGCGTTACATGAAGATTTTTTGGAGTTAAAGCTTAAGGTGACCGGGAAATCTATCTTAGCTTTATTAATGGAAGATGGTTGCAAAGATATGAGGGATGACATTCAGGTTTCATGGATATATAAATTGAAATTGAATGCACGGGTGGAAGTTTTTATCTGATGTCTGTGTATGGATGCTATACCAACTGAAGCCTTTTTATACAGGAGGAGATTAAATGATTCTTTTTATGTTCATTAGAATGTGGTGAAATAGAAGATGTAAACCATGTTACTACTTGATGTTCTAAGCTGTTGAAAGTGATTGAGGTACTTAGAAGTTGGGGATTCAATATTCCAGAATTTAGAGATTGGAATGATTGTTTGATTGGTCTTATGAGGCTGATGGATTCTAATTTGCTGATGGTTAGGATCTATTTTACATTATTGTGGTTTGTTTGGGATAACATAAACATAGTGAAGCATGGAAAATCTGAAGAAAGCAATGTGATGATTGTAGTTTCTGTGCTCAGTTTTGTTGGCTCAGTTAAATAGACTTTAATCTGGTCGGATCACTGGGTTGCTAATCAGTCTGTTGGACTGTTCTTAGAAAAATAGCAACCTCCTCTACCCGAGTGGGTTAAAATAAACCTTGATGCTTCACTTAAAGGCAATTATAAAGCTGGTATTGGAGGCATTGTAAGGGATAGTAAAGGAAGATTTGTTTTAGCATTTGGTTTGGGAAAAGTGCATTGAGACATTGCTTAATTAGAGCTTTCAGCATTTTCAGCACTCAAAGAGGTGTTGCAAGGGAGACTATAAGATGTTAAAGGCATTATTTTGAAAGGTGACAATAAGAATGTTCTCCATCTTCTTCAAAACCTATATAGCTTACCGAAGAAGAAAGGGTGGAACTTGGAAAGTGATGATTTTTCATTTTTAAGTGAGTACAATAATGTATCTTTCATTGTGTTATTCATAATTGTAATAAGTTAGCGGATTACTGTGCTAACTTAGCTTTATCTTATGATTTTCTTTGGACTTGTTTTGTGAGAGCAACCTTCCTTCTTCCTTTGTTCATTTAGTAAAGGAAGAATGTGATAGATTGAGTCCACTCATTAGCTTGTATCTAGACTTCTTCTTTTATTTTATGCAAATTTTCATTCTTCAAAAAAAAATTCTATTATTTTGTGTGAGACCATAATAGTTATATTTAAGGTTTTTTAGAGTTTTAAAATTTGCATTAATTGTTTCCTAATCATTTAAAGCAAATAATGATAAATTTTAGTATTTCCAAAAGCCTATTCATCTTTAAAAGCAACCAAATGAGTGCTTGGAGGGTTCATAATATCTAGTTTCAAAACTTTCATTTTGGATTAATGGAATGGTATAGAGCAATTACCAAAGGTTAACAAGATCAAGCCTCAAAGTTGAACGGGTTGATTATGAGCATTCACAACTATGTCGAAGCTTTGACTATATTAAACGATAAGTTTAACGAGTTATCATAACGGGTTGATTTTGCATCGAGATTTTTTCCCGCTCAAGAAAATTTCTTGAGGACGTATCAAAACCAAATATCAATATTCAATACTTCACCTCTTTTGTAGGCTTCCAAATGGTTCATTTGTGATTCATTGTTCATTTTTTATAAAAATCAAATATAAAATTTTTTAAAATAAGATTACGAATAATAATAATTATAAGAATATTATCGTCATTAAAAAATTTTAAAATAAAATATTATCCCTTTTCGTTATATTTTATCATTTAAAGTATTAAGTAAAAAAATAGATTTTATCATTATAAATAAACTTTAAAAATTCATCTTTTAATAATTATCATTATTTTTAAAATAATTAAAATCTATTAAATATCTCTCTATGCGATATCCTTTTTTTTTATAGAAACATGAAGCTTGTATTACGGATCTTTAATTTGAGCAACTTATAATAAATTAGGCATTATGTGCGGACGCCGAATGCTGTTCGGAGGCCAATCAGAATGCGTCAAGTCACCTCTTTGTTCGATACCGCCACTCGGTACTTTGACTCGAGGCTGCTGATATGACGTATTTTGCTTGGTCTCTAGACAGCTTTATATGTCCGGTCTCCCCACAAAATAATTTCTCTAATCAACGTAAAAATGAAGAAGTTAAATTACTTTTAGAAAACCAACCGAACCCAGTGACGTTTTCTTCGAGCAATGCCAAAATAAACCATAATTACTGCCAGAAAGCACTAATCATGGTTCGATTTTAAATTTTCATTAGAAAGTTAAGAACATTTATAACAGCAAACCCATTATTGAGAATTTCTTCAAGCGATTTAGGAATCAGGTAGGCTTTGGGTCAAGCCACATGGCATGGGCAACCCGAGCAATGGAAAGCCGGCCCACGGAATGCGGGCTACCAACAACGAGAACGTGTGCATGAATTACGTTAATCAGTATTTCGCAACTTCGAAATTTTCAGAAGAGTTTTCAATTATTTCCTAAAGAACGGCCAATAGAAATTTTATTTGTCGAATTAGCTATCCAACAGTGAACACATTGATGATTTCTTTTTTCGAAAGAATAATTGGGTTTGCATCTGTGCAGTACAGAGAGGAGATTGAATGTTCAACGCAGATAGAATAATCAGGGACGTGGTAGGTTGCCGGTGAGATGGACGGAAGCAACAAGCCGGGGAAGAGTTGTTGAAGCAAAGAATTTGGAGAAACAGTTTAGCGTGGGGAAAGAAATGAGAGAAAAAAATGTGTAATAATGCTAACGCCATGGACTCACATCAAGCTGTCGTTGTACGAGTTAGGGCCGCTTGGTAGGCCGCCAGCTAGGTTGGGATACAGTTATTGCGATGAATCCTCTTCGATCTCTTTACACGATAGGGAAATTGAGAACTTTGGTCAAGAATCACGCTTCTCTAGTTTTTAAGACCGGAGTCAGACGCTCCTTTGCATGCTCTTCTCTACCACAGGTGGTGGTGGAGAAGGACTGGAGCACCGCTTTTTACGGATCGGCACCCTCCTGCTTCTCATATTACACGTTCGGCCTACATCGGAAGGCGAATTTGAAGAAGGTGTCGGGACCAGCATTGGAGCCGCAGGAGCGCAGGGAAAAGGTGCTCGTAGGACTTCCGGTTGGTCATCAGGTTCGGGCTCGTATATCTTGCAATTAGGAGCGGCGGCCTCGCGGAGTCGAGGGAGGAGAGATTGGCCTTGGCTCCCTCGGAACCGGCGTCATTTCTAATGGTGACGTGATTGCCATCCTGTCGTAAGTTAGCAGACGGCCCAATTATGACCGATCGGTGGTGGTCGATGATAATCTCACCCTTGCGAGTAACGTTCAGGCAGCGGAGGACTTGTTGCTTCCCCCAGGTCGTGAGAAATGGGGAATCAAGGTCATGGAGATTAGACCGGAACGAAACTCGACGCTGCAACCGTGTCTCTGAGGAAACCGGAGGCACGAGAGGTTCTCTTGGCGACGGAGGAACCTTCTCAGCGGAGATTTCCATTGATGGGAAGATAGAGGTGATAGAAATGGCGGATCAGTGGAGGAGACACAGAGCAGAGAGAGAGAGAGAGAGAGATCCAATATGTATTTTCCTACTTGCTCTTTTGGGCTAACTGTTTTTTTTTTTTTAAGTATAAATATTAAATAGAGCTCCTGCTCTTACTATTCCCCCAAAAAAGATCTTGATCATGTCGTTAACGCAGACGTAACTCATTAAAAGCTCATCTTAAGTTCTCAAAGAAAATCCTTATAAAAAATTTAGAGTTTAACTAAAAAATGAACAAATAAGAATAAAGAATGTCAATTCACTAAAGAGCTATTTGATTGTTTGAAAAAAGAACGCAATATTAAATGAATGCTTAAGTGTTATTTGAATAAGTATTAAAGGAATGCTACATATTATTATTTTTAGTTTGAAATAAAAGTGCAAACATGATAGTGGTCGGTAATGGCAAACGACAATCAGTCGATGATAGTGGTGGTTGTAAACGACGAAAGACTGTGGTGGTTGGAAGGGGCGACAGGTAGAGGTGCCGGCGGCAGTGTGGCCATTGGGTTTTCGCAATTACAATGAATTTTTGATGTATTTAAAATTCTATGAAATCTGAGAAATTTCAAATACATAAAAAATAAGAAGGTGAATTTTAAATGCAACAAAACTTTATAGTTTATTGATTTATTTCAAGTCAAACATCTATATTCTCAAAACCTTTAGATTTGAAATACTTTGTTACACAACTTTTGCATCCCTTAAATAACGATCACAAATCAATATAAATGTTTCAATGGAAGGATTTGTGTATGGGTGTCAATTTCGGATCACGGGTCGGGTTCGGGTCGAACCCGTAATTGACCCGGGTTTAAACGGGTTGACCCTAACCCAACTCGGGTAGGAAAACGGGTCGGAAATCCGAACCCGAACCCGATCCGGTGGGATATTGACACCCTTAGATATGTTGGCTATAATAATTAAAAAAAAAAAACTTCTGATAAGTTAATAATCAGCACTGGATCGGTGTCCCTTTTTTTATTTATTATTCATGCTTTAAATTAATTTTTCTTTGACCAAAGTAATAATAGAATTTTTTTTAAAATAAGGTGATGACTATTAATAACTTTTTAAATAAAATATTATCAGTTTTTTGTTATATTTTATCAATAATAGTATTAACTAAAAAAGTCATTATAAATAAATTAAAATTTTCATCTTTCAATAATTATCTTTATTTTCAAAATATTAAAATTTGCTCAAAATTTTTTTGCACGATATCATTTTTTATAAAAAAACATGAAGATTATTTTACGGACCATTAATTTTTGCCCCTTACAATCAACGAAAAAATTAAGAAGTTAAAATACTTTTAGAAAACAAACTCAACGTAGTAATGTTTTCTTCCATCGATGCTGAAATAAATCATAATTAACACGAAAAAGGTACTAATCATCGTTCGATCAGTGCTTTAGTCTTTGTTTGGGACGGCTTTCTTATTGTTTATTAAAACAATTTTTTAATAAAAAAAATTAATTTTGATATTAAAAAACTGCTTTAAGAAGCTGTAAGAAAGCAGCCTCAAATGAAGCCTTTATTAGAAAGTTGAGAACTTTTAGAGTAGCAATTAGCAAACACATTATTGTAAGAATAAACAATAATTAATTCTACGAAAAAAAACAACCGATCATTGCTCAACCTATTTTTAATTTTATTTTAAACAATTTTTTATGGAGGGCATTTGAGTCAATTAAGATAAATTCATACACACATTATATATTCAAATACCAAATAAAAAATTTCTTAATTAATAATCAAAACTCTTAACTAATAGATCAAGATGAGTTATGTTTATTTAAAGAATTAATTACCAAGCACAATTTTTATGAAGCTAGATCTTTTAGATAATGGAGCCAGGTAGGCTTTGGGTTAAGCCATGTGTTATGGGTAAACCGAAATAAGAAAACCCGGGCCATTGAAAACAGGTTACCCATCATGGAACAATTATTACGTCTGGTCACCGAACACATTCATAGACCAATAACCACGCGCCACATCACCTAAAACTCAGCATTGAACACTCGGTATTGCTCGGGATACATTCAGATACGTTCGGATTTGACCGGACGTAATAATTACTCCCCATCATGGCCCGTTGAGGCCTTCCTAAGAACATTGGAATCCAGACATTTCTGATTGTAAGACAGTTTAGGGCAACAGAACGTGTGCATGAATTAAAATAATCAATAATTCCCAATTTTTCCCAATAAAAAAAAATTCACTTCGAAGATAGCAGAAGAATTTTCAATCACTTCTTAAAGAAATGTCAATAGAAACTTTGTTAGTAAAATTAATCAACAGTGAACCATCATTGTGAGCAAAGAAACATCATTGAAAGGGCACAGAGCTTTCAGATGAAGCATCCGAGATATTATAACGTGTGGAGTATGAATTTAGTCCTGCGTCCAGACTCCAGTTAAATTATGACATATAGATTATATATATATGAATTTTAATTAATTGTTTTATAAGGCACGACACGTTGAGTCCGCTCAAACTTGCTAATCATTTTGAAAAAAAGCTGCCACTGTCCAGCTCAATTCGGGACACCGACAGCCTTTTATCAAAACAACCAGCGGGTCTGGGCGGACTTGTCGGGTTATGAATTATAAAAAATATATATTAAAAATATTGTATATAATACACGTGTCATAATTTAATTGAAGTATGAACACAGAACAACATTCGGATTCCTCACATAATAATTGGGTTTGCGTCTGTAACATGGGAAAATTATTCTGTCTCAAGTCCAAACTCCAATGAAAATGCGTCACATCCGATATCGAGCAACTACCGAGCGGTACCGAGTACCGCTCGGTACCTAAGCATAAACCGGACGCTTCTCCGATCTGATGTATGTAAAGAATAATCTCTCGTAACATGAAAGACATAATCTAGCTTGCCTGGGAAGTACTCAAAAGTAATTGAATGTTTAGCGCAGTTAGATTAATCATGTACTTGGTATGTTGCTGGTGAGATGGAGGGCAGCGACAGACCGGGGAATAGTTTCTGAAGCAAAGAATTTGGGAAAACATGTTGGCATGTAGAAAGAAATGAGAGAAAAGGGTTAACTTGTAAGTAGGCTAAAGCTACGAACTTACATCGAGCTGTTGCTGTATGTGTTTGGGCCGCTTAGTAGGCCGTCGGCTAGGGCGGGATCCAGTAATTGCGATGAAGTCCTCTTCGATCTCTTTACGTGAGAGGGAAATTGAGAACTTTGGCAAATAATCACGCTTCTCCGGATTTTCAGATCGGAGTCGGACGCTCCTTCTTTGCACGCTCTTCTCTAATGCAGGTGGCGGTGGAGGACTGGAGTAAACCTTTTTGCGGATCGCCACCCTCATGCTTCTCCTATTACACGTCCGGCCCACATCGGAAGGCGAATTTGAAGAAGGTATCGGGATCGGTATTGGAGCCGCAGGAGCGCAGGGAAAAGGTGCTCGTAGGACTTCTGGTTGGTTATCAGGTTCGGGCTCGTGTATCATGCAATTAGGAGCGGCGGCCTCGCGGAATCGGGGAAGGAGTTTAGCCTTGCCTCCCTCGGAACCGGCTTCATTTCTAATGGTAACGTGATTGCCATCCTGTCGTAAGTTAGCAGACCGCCCAATTAGGTCCGATCGGCGGTGGCCGGCGATAATCTCACCCTTGCGATTAACGTTCAGGCAGCGGAGGACCCGCTTCTTTCCCCAGGTTGTGAGAAACGGGGAATCGAAGTCATGAAGATTAGACCGGAGCGAAACTCGACTCGGCAATGGTGGCTCTGAGGAAACTGATGGTGCGAGGGGTTCTCTTGGCGACGGAGGAACCTTCTCAGCAGAGATTGCCATTGATGGGAAAATAGAGGTGACAGAAATGATGGATCAGCGGAGGGAAAACCGAGCAGAAGTTAGAAAATGTGGCTGGTTCGCGGGAGCAGAATGATGGAGCGAATACGGGATGAAACTTGGAGAAGAGAAGCTCAAGAAATTTTGGGGGCGATGAACAGTGGTGAAACTTGGCGTTTCAGGATCTTATATAGGTGGAGAGTAGGTGTCCGCATGGTAAGGCGTTGGGTTTCGTTCGCATGCGAGTGCGGTTTTCTCTCTGGTTGGAGAGGATTTATCGGATGATTCTTGACTTATTCATAATTTAAGAATGATGAAAAATTTTAATTTAATGAAAAAGATATTGACTTACGCTCTAAAATATTTTTTATTATTTATCATAAATTATAAATAAAATTTAAAAAGATCTTGATAGTAGAATATATATGGTATATATTTAAAAACCATTTGTTCCTCCAATTTATGGTTTAAACCTTCCAAATGTATTTTGGGTCTTCGATTTGGACCCATTTAGGCTCGGATTTGGTCGAATTCGATGCTGTTGGATTCATCTTTTCGAGACGTTCAGATTGTTGAAATTAGAATTCGGATGGCCCCGGATTTAATTTAGGAAGTTTTCAACTCAATTTTACTTTGAGGCTCTTGCCCGATCATGATTAAATTTTGACGATATATCAAATATATTCCGAACTACAATAAGAGCAAGCATATTTGGTGAAAAAACAGTAAACAAGATTATAAATTTCTAACCAAGAATATTGCTAACTTGAATATAAACAACTTGAATGCAAAGAATCATAAAATCATCCACAACTGAAATGAACAAGCGCAATTTAAGTGATTCAACACATTTTGTGCCTACATTCAAATGGAGAAAGAGGGCTTATACTTTTTATTCACTTTTGTGAAGTAGTTACAAATCCTGAACATGCTTTAGATCATGGTTAATCTTTAAAAACATAACCAAATTTTTTTATCTAAAGATGTAAGGAATGAAATCATCATATTATTTCTTGAAAGAATAGAGAGAAAAAGAAAAACCTCTGAATCAATTGAATCTCAAGACGGTAATCATGCAAGAAGAAGCTTAACCCTTTTTCTTCGGTTCCATGCACCTATAGCACCCACAAAGAAAGAGTTCAAATCATTCTCCTCCCTCTAGCTCCTACCGAAAATCGCAAGAAGTATAAGTATCGCTTCCTTCTCGAAGAATCGAAAACAGCTCTGTCCCTCACTTCCCTGCTCTCAGTCTCACTTCAGGTTGCGAAGAGCTGCTGGTTCACACGCCCCTGCTTGGTTTGCTCTCAAGCTCATGGTCCCTCTCTAGCCATCAATCCCACCTGTTTAAATAGAGAAGAAAGCAAAATTTAAGAGACGAGCTATACCAATGGCTATACAAATATGTCAGCTTTAAACAAGAAAGAGCAAACTAAGGTTTCCTTTAAGATGAATTTCTTCTTGCTTTTTAAATCAACTTTTTAGTACAAAAAATTATACTAAAACATGTTTAAGAAACGTTAAGAAAGTCATCCACTTCGAAGCCTAAATCTAACTGCAAACTAATAAACTGATTATGACTAATAGTTGATTCACATAATAAATTAGCAATTTAATGAACACATATTTTCCACATTTTGCATCTAATAATGTTGATTAAGCTTTAATTATAATTAATTGTATAATTTTATTACATTTAACAGATTCGAGCTCAATTTCTATTCCATTTCATTCATTAAGTTTTTTTTTTTTGTTAAAACCCTCACATGGGGCCTACGCGTTTATATAATAAAAAGGTTACAAAAGTCCTTAGAAGAATCCTCCAGCTCTCTAATGCTCAAAAGAGCAACAATCAAAAAGGAGAAAATAAACTCTAAGAGCCGGTGGATTCTTTTCCTACTATTACAAAAATAATAATCAAGATAGCAAGGGCTGTGAGTCAATTTCATTCATTAAGTTATTTACACATAATTATTTCAATTAATTATATAAATAGTCTGTAGTTCTGAACTTTTAAATTTTAGAGGATGCATAAATTGAATATTTAATTTTATAAAATTTTTTTTGACAGATCGAGCAAAAATTGAAATTTTTTATCACCATTTTCTGACATATTTTTCTATGAGGACTGGGTTTTTTTTTTTTTTAGCACGAGTCATTAATTTCATATTTCACATGTTATTGCTCAATATAAATCAACAATTATACAATATAACTAAACTATTAAATATTTACATTACTTTTTTCTACAATATTAATATTTATGAATGTCTGATTGTTAGGTTACATTATATAAAAATTTTAATATTTTTTTTAATAATTTACCTTTATTCAGAAATAAAACATGACACATGACCTAAAATGTCTATCATGATATAAAATGTATTAGAATATTTCGACATAATAATTTTTTAAAAATATATATTTAGTGAAGTAAATATATGAAATATTAATTCGCAATTTTTTCCCTCCGCGACTTGGCTCTGCTAGGGTTTCGCCCTAGCCTCCTCGTCGGTGGCTGCTGATGCTCGGAGCCTTCGTCTTCCGTCTGGTTCTGCAGGGGAGTGATCTCTCCTCCTATTTTTACATTTTGCATTCCTTTCTCTGTTTTTTTTTTTTTGACCCGTTTTCCTCCTCCGGCCCTTTGCGGCTGGATGGCAGCTCGTCGAGTTGAGGATCCAGGATTTTTGGATATCTCTTTTAAATCTAGGTCTTTTGTCGAGGCTCATTCTGATTCTTCCTCGTCGGAGTGTTTTGCTGATCTCCATCATGGTTCTTTTCGTGGTTTACCTTCGTTGTGGATATATGAGGCTGAAATTTGTGCTCTTTCTGTGCCTTTCCAATTCGCTTTGGTTGGTTTCTTCCCCACGAGACGCTCGTCTCTGGATGCTATTCGCAAGTTTTTCTTTACTCTCAAACTCAAATCGGATTTTTCTGTCACGGATCTTGATCAGTCGCATGTTTTGATTAAACTGTGCAATGATCTTGATTATAGCCTTGTGTTTTGTCATCGATCTTATCTGGTGAACAATTGTTTTATGAAAATTACGAAGTGGTCACCTCTTTTGGATATCGGTTGTGAATCGCCGGTCATTCCGATTTGGGTATCCTTTCCTAAATTGAGACCTCATCTCTACACTCCTCGCATCCTCCACGCTTTGGGTTGTATGTTCGGTAAACCCCTGAAGGTGGATTCTACTACTTCTGTAGGATCTAGGCCTTCACTTGCGCGGGTTTTAGTTGAGCTGGATGTTACTAAAACCTATCTGACACAAATTTGGCTTGGCCATGAGGAGTCTGAGTATATCCAAAAAGTGCAATTGGAGAGTTTTCCTGATTTTTGTGAGTCTTGCAAGTGTCTTGGCCATCTTAAGGGTCAATGTGCCTCCTCCGCTTTACCTACTTTTAACTCTAATCCTCTTCCTGCTGAGATTGTTAAGCCTCATGTTGTGGGTGTTGATGAGGTTCAGGTTGGTGAGGATCAAAACCTGGTTTCGGATTCTATGCAGGTTAATGAGGTTTTGTTGCCTGTTGAGTTGGTTGCTCCGTCTCCTGGTGTGGTGGTCCCTGTTGTTCATGATGCTTTTTTGGCTGAACCTCCCCATCCTCCTGTTCTTTTGCCTATGGATGTGGATAATGTTTTGATTGTTGGGGTGAATCTCCAACCAAATAATGAGGTTGGGGTTGCTTTAACCCCCTTTATTAATCCTGCTGGTGTTAATTTTAGCAATGTTGTTGATATTTGCCCTGTTGTGGCTGCGGCTGACGATTCAGCAACTCCTATACCTGGTGTCGAGGCAACGTGTAAACAGGTTGTGATTGTGGATATTAATGCTGAGTGTGTGCGAGTGGATAATACGAAAGAAAATTCGGTGTGCTCTAACACTTTAGTTGATGTCCCTGTAAATTTGGTCGATACGCATACTATGGTCAATCATTTGGGGGATAATTCTGGATTTGATATTAGGAACCATATGGATTGGCTGCATGGCTCGTCTGAATTTGAATCTGAATCTGATTTTTCGGATTGTGGTCTGGCTTCTCCGGATATTTGCGGTGGATCTGACTCTGGAAACGATTTTACGCTGGTTCGTGATAGGCATGTTATCTCGGTTGCCTCTCGTGGGAGAATTCGTGGGAGGGGACGGAGGAGAAGATAACTTTTTTGTATGCTGTAATTTTAATAAAATACTACAATATTGTAAGGTCATCAATATTTGACACGACCTGAAAATCCGACGGGAACCTGATCCAAAAATTTTGGGTTTAGATCAACGAATTTAAGAAATGGGTCGGGTTCGGGTTTCAAATATTTTCCAGGTTGCAAATTTGAGTTGGATTCAGGCTAAACCAAAAACCCGAATCAACCTGGAACTGATCTTGGTTCCAATCCAACATGACACCGTGACCTCGCCTAGCACTCGTGCTTGAATTCACCCCCGCGTCCCGCGCTCGCATGCTCGCACCAACAGTCCCTCGCTCATTTGCCTCACTCGCACTTGCTTGCCTTGCCCATGCTCCCCTACCTCAGTTGCGCTCGCGCTCACATCCTTGCAGTCACGCTCATTTTCCTCAACCTCGAAGCATGCGATTGTGCTAACCCTTGTGGCCGCACTTGCGCTGGAGCCCGCTATAGGTTCATGGGTTGAGTTAGGTCAACCTAAAAATCAACGGATCAGATCCGGATCTAAACTTCTAAAGTCTTATAAGGCTTTTTGTTTCATGTCGCTTGTAAGTCCCACAGGCCCTTTGATATATATTTCTTGTAAACATATGAGATATAGATCATCATGACATATACGTCATCCTTAGCTATTTGCTTTGTGAATAAATTGAGTGCAGTGTTATCTTAAGAATATTATGTGAGTTTTTTCTTTAACTGGAAATTTAAGGTTGCTGCTATCCTAAGTTAAAGGTCAAGTAATGATGGTGAATTCTTAAACAAAAAATTATTTGCAGTGCATTTTTCATTATTTATGTTCTGCAATTACTGTTCATTTGGTTGCAAACAGATATAATTTAAAATTTCAAAATATGATAATTTAACTTTCTCTTATTTTGTGTGAAATCATAATAGTTATATTTAAGGTTTTTAGGAGTTTTAAAATTTGCATTAATTATTTTTTAATCATTTAAAGCAAATATTGATAAATTTTATTATTTTCAAAAGCCTATTAATATTTAAAAGCAACCAAATGAGTGCTTGGAGGGTTCATAATAGCTACTTTAAAAACTTTCATTTTGGATTAATGGAATGGAATAGAGGAATTACCAAAGGTTAACAAGATCGAGCCTCAAGTTTAACAGGTTGATTTTGAGCATTCACAACTTTGTTGAAGCTTCGACTATATTAAACAATATGGAGTATAAAAAACTCGGAAACTCAAGTCACTCAATAGATAGAGAAGTTTTCTATTCAACACGAGTTCCTTGTATAATAAAAAGTTACAATGACATCAAAATATGGAGTCATTAATGGCGTTACAGGTCACCTTCGTTGACACTAGCCTCACTGCCAACCACTGTAGTTGTCGCTGCCACGATACCCACCATCGGCAGCATATTTTAAATATTAGTTTTACTTAACCAAATCGACTCTCCCACTTCGGCTTCCGTCTGCTAGGGTTTCGCTCTTCCCGGCGGCCTTCCGGTGGGGGCGCCTTGGCTCCAGGGAAGTTTCTTTTTCCCTGTTTCTTTCATGTTGTGCTAGTCTGTTTTGAGTTTTGCTTTGGGGGGGGGGGGGGGGGGGGGGGGGGGGTTGGGGGGTTCGGGGGGGGGGGGGTGGTGAAGTTGTGCGATCCTGGGTTTTTTGAGGGATCTTTCAAATCTCGGTCATTTTTGGAGGCTCTTGCTGGCTCTTAATCAGATTTTTGTGGGTTACCCTCACTTTGGATTTCGGAAGATGAAATCAAGGCTCTACCTTTACCCTTTCAGTTCTCTTTGGTTGATTTTTTCCCCTCGAAAAGGCCTTCTTTGGAGTCTATCCGTAGATTTTTCTTTTCGTTGAAGCTTTCGGGGTAGGTCTCTGTTACTCTGCTGGATCAATCGCATATATTGATTAAGTTGTGTAATGACCTTGATTACTGTAGGATTTTTTGCCATCGTTCTTATTTAGTTCAAAACTATTATATGAAGTTAACTAAGTGGTCTCCTATGGTTGATGTTGGTATTGAGTCACTTGTGATCCCTATTATTTGGGTTTCATTCCTTAATCTTCGTCCGCACCTGTTTTCCACTCGTATTCTTTTTGGCTTGGGGTCGATTTTCGGTAGACCTCTTAAGGTTGATTCAGCTACTTCTGTGGGTTCCAGGAAATCTGTTGCTCGTGTGCTCGTTGATCTTAATATCACGGAATCTTACCACAATAAAGTTTGGTTGGGTCCTGAGACTCTTGGCTATGTCCAGGATGTCTCTATGGAGTCTTTTCCTGCTTTTTGTGGGTTGTGTAATCGTTTAGGTTATTCGTCTAGTGAATGCCATCCTGCCCTAGCTACCCCATCTCATCCTGTGGTTATTCCTCCAATCCAGCTGGGGTCTACCTTGCCTCCCCCTTCTAACTCGTTGGGGAATGTTTGTCAGGTTGGTAATGATTTTGCTGTGAATGGTTCTACGGAGCTCTCTTCTGACCCTGTTATTGTTTCTATTGCTAAGGAGGGGGTTTTAGTTGTTGACTCTGTTGTCCCTGATAGTGTCCCTCCTAAATCTTTGTTTGTCCCGATTGCTGTCCCTAATGGTTTGGCTGATCTTAGGTCGGCTGATGTTAATGTGGGTGTGCCTTTGGGTCATGTTTCGAATTCTGTTGTGATTCCTTTTGATAATGTTGTGGTTAATAATGGTGTTGTTGCATCTTCTGCTGTTGGTTCCCCTCTTGTTAATCTCATGAATTTGGTTTTTGGGTTGTAAAGTTAATTCTTTCCCTGTGTTAAGTGATGTGGGTAATATTTTAACTAAACAGGTTGAACCTTTAGTGACTATTGTGCAATCTTCCTCTGGCTCCACTTAGGATTTGTCCCCTGGTTCTGAACCTGTTTGCTCTTCGGTTCGTTTGGCTGCATACAATTCGGTTTCTAGCATTGGCTTGGGCAGCAATGCTAACATTGTTAATGTTCCTATTTTTGTTTTGTCTGATGATAAAATGAGGGATCATGTGGCTATGAGTGGAAAACAACATGTTTTGCGTCCTACTGATTGGTTAACTATTGAGGCTTCTTCTCCTAGTGAGGAGGATGATGATGTTTATGTGAGTGAGGATGAAATCTTAGTTCGATCAATTGGGAGAAAGAGGGGAGGCAGAGCTAACACAACAACAAATTCTACTGTTATCGGTGGCCATGACCGGCGGTTATATGGCCGCCGGTAATAACGGCGGTTTGACCTGCGGTTTGGCCGCCGGGTATTGCCGGCGGCCTAACCGGTGGTTATTTAAGTTTAGGCCGCCGGAACTAGAGGCGGTCATCTAACCGCCGGATCTCAATATTACCAGCAGTATACCGGCGGCTAAAACCGTCGTTGTTAAGTGATTTCAGTATCGGCGGTCTACGCCGCCGGTAAAAGCCCTAAAATCAACAAGCCTGAGCCTCCCATTTCATTTCTCTTCTTCCGCTCTCTTTCTTCGGCCGAGCTACCCCGTCGCCTCCACCCGACTCTCGCGCGATCGAGCGGCCTGACAACCGTCGATGCCCTCTCTTCGGCCGCCGACCCCACACCGCCCGCCCTCGAAGCCTCACTGTTTTGCCGCCGTCGATCTCACTCCGACCGCCCTAGTGTTCGTGGGAGTTGAAGGAAAATTGCGATTTGATGGTAAACTTGAATGTTTTTCTGTGATTATTTGTTCTCACTAGACATTTACAAGAGTTTGTAATCTAGTGTATGCTTTAAGTTATAATCTAGACATTTGCAAGAGGTTGTAATCTTGTAATCGTTTGAGTAGATCTAAATTTGAATTTATTAGGTGTAATTTTAGTAATGATAGATCTAATGGGTGGATTGTGACTTTGGGTGAGAGCAAGATAGCAAGAGAGAGAGAGAGAGAGAGAGAGAGAGAGAGAGAGAGAGAGAGAGAGAGAGGGAGAGAGAAAAAAGAGAGAGAGGGGGAGAGAGAGAGCAAGAGAGATAGATAGATGGATGGAGAGAGAGCTTGAAAAAGGGAGAGAGAGATATAGAGAGAGAAAAAGAGCCAGCAAGTGTAAGAGAGAGTAAGAGAGGGAGAGTGAGAGAGAGAGAGAGGGAGAGAGAGATAGAGATAGAGAGAGTGAGAGAGAAAAGGCAAGAGAGAGAGAGAGAGAGCAAGATAGAGGTAATATAGAGAGAGAGATAGATAGAGAGCAGTGTAACCGTTGGCGGTGACCGCCGGATAACCGCCGGTGATTCACCGGCAGTATACCGATGCTTGCTGGTGGTTGTTCGACCGCACGCGGCCGGCCGCTGTAACCGCTGGCATGCCGTCGGTAAGGGGACCGCTGGTTAGCTGTCAGTATAATTACCGGCGGCTCAAGGGACGAAACACCGCCAGTACTAAAACCGGTAATAACTGGCGGCATGAGCCGCCGGAAAGCCGTCGCCAAATAAAACCGCTGGAAAAAGACCGCCGACAATGGTTTCCTACGCCATTTTTGTCGACGGCTTAAAAACCGCCGACAAGCCGCTGGTGTTTTTAAAACCGCCGGTTTTATCAGCCACGCCGTCGGAAAAAACTGCAGGTAATAGCTAAATTTCCTGTAGTGTAATATGTGTGGAAGGAAATAACTGGCTGTTTGGTAGGTTTTGACTTTGTTTATTTGGTGGTGGTTTCTTTCCTGACTTTCTCATGCCCGGTTTGTTGTCTTGGCTCGTCTTTTGGATCTCTGGGGCTATGCCGTGTGCTATTTTGGTTGGTTGGCTCGTTGGTTCTTCTCTCTATGCTTATCTTTTTCTAGATCAATGTTTTATTTTTGTGTCTATGATGAATGCATTATGGGCTATGATGTGGCTAGGGCTAGCTTATCCTATGCCTTGGCTCATGGCAACCGTTGGTGGTGGGGCTCGATGGGTGTTTTTCTTTTTCTCCAACTTGGATGGCCCGGGCCTGGCTTTGGATTGGCTGGTAGCCTCTGCCAGTGCTGAGCCTAATGGGTTCATTCCCCCTTCCCTTGGTACTTTGTAGGCTTTTTTGTTTTGCCTCTAGCTTGTTGTATCCTTTTCTTTGATGAAATATATTTTATATTTGGTAAATATATATATATTCTGCTAGGGTTTACCCCTCGCGGCGCCGTGCCGCTCTCCGGTAGGGCGGGCTGGCTTCTGGCTTCCAGGGAAGTTCTTCCATTATACTTTCTCGTGGTTTTTGTTCTTGTTTCTGAGATTTTGTTGGTGGTTTTCTTTTCGGCGTGTGCCGGATGACCCCGAAACTTGTTGACCCTGGTTTTTTAGGGGTTTCGAGTTCTTCTCGCTCTTTTCTTCAAGCTCTTTCGGGATCTTCTGCTTGTAATGAGTTTCCTAAACTTAAGGTGTCTTCTTTCCGCGGTATGCCTTCACTGTGGATTTCGGATGAAGAAATCAAGGCTTTGGCTGTGCCTTTTCAATTTGCTCTAGTTGGTTTTTTTCCTACTAAGCGACCGTCTCTTGATTCTATTCGTAAATTCTTTTTTAATCTCAAGCTAAATGGCGATGTCTCGGTTACTTTGCTGGATTCATCCCATGTTTTGATCAAATTGTATAATGATCTTGAGTATTGTCGCATTTTCTGTCATAGAACTTATTTGGTCTTTAATTGCTTTATGAAACTAACGAAATGGTCGCCTTTTGTTGATATCGGGGTTGAATCACCGGAGATCCCTATATGGGTTTCTTTCCCCTCTTTGCGGCCGCATCTGTTTTCACCTAAAATTCTTCATGGCTTGGCATCCATTTTTTGCAAGCCTCTAAAAATTGATACGGCCACGTCTTTGGGTTCTAGACCGTCTTTAGCTAGGGTGTTAGTTGAGCTTGATATCACTAAATCCTATCATGATCGTATTTGGTTAGGTTCCAAAAAACTTGGATATGTCCAGCATGTCGTGTGGATGTTTTTCCTTCTTTTTGAGGTTCTTGTCGTTGTTTCGGTCATGCTGTGGGTGATTGCCGACCTAAAACTGGTTCTTTGGAATCGCCTGTTTTACCTAAAACTGTAGAACCTAATGCTAAAATTGTTCCCCCTGTTATTGTGGAATCGGTTTCTGGAGCTCAGGATGATTTGATTGTCTGCTTTGGTGGTTTCTGCTTTACCTAGGGAGGAAATTGGCGTGCCAGACGTTGGCGGTGTTAATTCTGAACTTGTTACTAATGCTTTATCTCCTAATGCATTACCCTTTTTCCCCCTGTTTTGGTGAATGCTAGTACTGAGTGTTTGCCAGGTAACCCTTTGAATATTTCTTCTCTTTCGGAAGAACTTGCTGCTGTGAAACCTACTGTGATTCTGTGTGAGGATTCTGTGTGTTTGGTGGCTCCTCTGGTTGCGACTTCTTTGCTGAGTAATGAGGCTTTGCAGCCTGGTGTTTCGATTGATCCAATTAGTGTTTTAGTTCCTGTTGTGGCTGAGGCTGTTATTTCTTCGCCTAGTGCCGAGTATGTGTAGGTGGAAAATAATGCTGTTTGTGTGGAAAACTTGAGGGATTCTCCGGTACTTTCTAACAATTTCGTTGATGTCCCTGTAAATTTGATCGATACGCATACTTTGGTCAATCATCTGGGGGAAAATTCTTGGCTTGACATGAGGAACCATATGGATTGGCTGAATGGTTCGTCAGAGTTTGAATCGGAATCTGATTTCTCGGATTGTGGCTTGGTTTCCCCGGACATTTGCGGTGGATCTGACCCTGGCAACGACTTTAATTTAGTTCGTGATAGGCCTGTAGTTTCGGTCGCCCCTCGTGGAAGATTTCATGGGATGGGACGAAGGAGAAGATAAGCTGTCTGTTTGCTGTCTGGTCCAGTTGTTTTGTGTGGTTGGTTTTTGCGTTTGGTGATGAGATGGTTTATAGGGCTATGATGTGGCTAGGGCTCGTATCCCTTTTGCCTCGCTGGTGGCAACCATTGGTGCAGTTCTTTGAGTTGGTGGTTTTTGGGCGATGCTGTCTCCTTTTGGATGGTCCCGCGACGCTTCTGGGATGCTGGGAGCCTCGGCCGTTAATTACTGAGCCCGCTTTTGATTGTAATTTCTTTTTATGCTTTTCTTTTGATTTGAGCATTTGCTGTTGTAACTATTTTTGATCTTTATTAATATATTTGGTTGTTAAAAAAAAGTATAGATTTATGTAATACACCCTCATTATCGAGGACAATCTATTTTATTATATTTCCATTATTCCTTTCTTAACTTGCCTTTCTATAGAAATATTTGTATTAGTATGAAATCAATAAAAAAAAAAAGATTTAGCATTTTATAATTTCTATTACTACATAAAAAAGGTCATTTTGTTGTTAGAAATTGGCGATCTGGAGGCGTGAAATTTCTAGTAGTTTATGATTTGCTATCTATCTAATTCTCGGGCCACCGGTTCTAAGTGATGGATTATTTTTGCAGCTAATCATTGGGAAATAGATAAATATCTAAACCGAACCAAACCATATTTCTTATTTCTCCTTCATTCTTCCATGAGGTGCTTTTGTCATCGAAAAAAAAATGTAATGTAAAATGAATATTTGAGAGTTATTTGGATGAATGTTAAAGAAATGTTTGAGATTATTTTGGTGACCAAAGGCGACGGCGGGCGGTAGTGGCTGGTGGCGGCATGGGCCATTGGGCTGTTGCAATTACAATGAATTTTTGGAATATTTTAAACTCGCTCAAATATGAAGAATTCTAAATACATCAAAAAATAAACTAGAATGTAAATTTATTCACCAAAATCTTACAACTTATTTATATGCTTCAAACCAAAGATCAATATTCAGTACTTCACATCTCTTTTTTTCTGGCTACCAAATAGCTCATTTGTGATTCATTGTTCCTTTTTTATAAAAAAAAATAATAGAATTTTTTAAAACAAGATTATGAATAATAATAATTATATATAAGATTATTATCATTAATAATTTTTAAAATAAAATATTATCACTTTTCGTTTTATTTTATCATTTAAAGTATTAAATATAAAGATAGATTTTATAATTATAAAATTTTTTAAAAAATTCATCTTTTAATAATTATCATTATTTCAAAATAATTAAAATATGTTAAATATCTCTCTAAGCGATATCATTTTTTTTATAGAAACATGAAGCTTATATTACGGATCTTTAATTTGTTCCCCTTATAATAGATTAATTATTTTGTGTGGACGTAGAACGCTGTTCGGAGACTAATCAGAATGTGCCACGTCACCCCTTTCTTCGATACCGCTGCTCAGTACTGCTAGGTACAACTCGATATCGCGGTTGAGTAAAACTGATGTGATGCATTCTGTTTGGTCTTCGAACAACATTCTACGTCCGGTCTCCGCATAGAATAATTTCTCTAATCAACATAAAAATCAAGAAGTTAAATTACTTTTAGAAAACCAACCCAACCCAGATTCCCAACCCAGTGACATTTTCTTCGAGCGATGCCAAAATAAACTATAACTAACTCCCAGAGAGCACTAATCATCGTTCGATTAATATTTTATTTTTTCATTAGAAAGTTAAGAACTTTTATAACAGAAAACCCATTATTGAGAACTTCTTCGACCGATTTACGAAACAGGTAGGCTTTGGGTCAAGCCACGTGGTATGGGTAACTCGAGCAATGGAAAACGGCCCATGGAATACGGGTTACCCATCACGGCCCGATGAGGAAGAATCCTGGGAATGCCGACGGCAGTTACCAACAACGAGAACGTGTGCATGTCAATATTTCACAACTTCGAAAATTTCAGAAGAGTTTTCAATTATTTCCTAAAGAACGTCAATATAAATTTTATTTGTCAAATTAGCTTTCCAACAGTGAACACATTGATGATTTCTTTTTCCGAAAGAATAATTGGGTTTGCACCTGTGCAGTACTGAGAGGAGATTGAATGTTCAACGCAGATAGATTAATCAGGGACGTGGTAGTCTGCCGGTGAGATGGACGGAAGCAACAAGCCGGGGAAGAGTTGCTGAAGCAAAGAATTTGGAGAAACAGTTTAGCGTGGGGAAAGAAATGAGAAAAAAGGGTTAATGTGTAATAAGGCTAACGCCATGAACTCACATCTAGCTGCCGTTGAATGTGTTTTGGCCGCTTGGTAGGCCGCCGGCTAGGGCGGGATCCTGTTATTGCGATGAAGTCCTCTTCGATCTCTTTACGGGAGAGGGAAATTGAGAACTTTGGCCAAGAATCACGCTTCTCTGGTTTTTCAGCCCGGAGTCGAACGCTCCTTCTTTGCACGCTCTTCTCTACCACAGGTGGCGGTGGAGATGGACTGGAGCACCGCTTTTTGCGGATCGGCACTCTCCTGCTTCTCATATTATACGTTTGGTTCACATCGGAAGGCGAATTTGAAGAAGGTGTTTGGACCGGCATTGGAGCCGCAGGAGCGCAGGAAAAAGGTGCTCGTGGGACTTCTGGTTGGTGATCAGGTTCGGGCTCGTATATCCTGCAATTAGGAGCGGCAGCCTCGCGGAGTCGGGGGAGGAGATTGGCCTTGCCTCCCTCGGAACCGTCGTCATTTTTAATGGTGACGTGATTGTCATCCTGTCGTAAGTTAGCAGACGGCCCAATTAGGTCCGATTGGCGGTGGCCGGCGATAATCTCGCCCTTGCGATTAACGTTCAGGCAGCGGAGGACCCGCTGCTTTCCCCAGGTCGTGAGAAACGGGGAATCGAAGTCATGGAGATTAGATCGGAACGAAACTCGACGCCGCAACCGTGGTTCTGGTGAAACCGGAGGTGCGAGGGGTTCTCTTGGCGACGGAGGAACCTTCTCAGCGGAGATTGCCATTGATGGGAAGATAGAGGTGACAGAAATGGCGGATCAGCGGAGGAGAAACAGAGCAGAATGTAGAGAATGTGGTTGGCGCGCGGGAGCAGAATGATGGAGCGACGACGGTAAGAGGTGGAGAAGAAAAGCTCTGGGAATTTTGGGGGCGATGAACAGTTGTGAAACTACGCGCGTCAAAATCTTTTAAGTAGGCAGAGAGCAGACGTCCGCATGGTAAGCCGTCGGGTTTCGTTCGCATGCGAGTTTGCGATTTTCTCTCTCCCCACTATTCCATTGCCTCTCGCTTTCTCTCTCGTGGATTTGAATGACTGATTAATATGCGACGTTCTCTCGTATGGGAGAGAGGATATATCGGAGCAGAGTGAATTCTGTTTGGAATTCAAATTTTGCCTTTGACTTATTCATAATTTAAGAATGATAGAGAATTATATTTAATGAAAAAGATACTTACACCCTTAAATATTTATTATTATTTATCATAAATTTTAAATAAAATTTTAAAAGATATTAATAGTAGAATATATGTGGTGTATATTTAAAAATCAATTTACTCCAGCACAAATATTTTTTGCATAATTAAATTGAAAACTTTCAAATTCAAATTTAGTAAACCCTAAACTTGATTTTAACAAACTTATTGTCGAATTTAACATTTGAAATATATGAATAAAATAACACTGAAGTGGTCCAATCTGAGTTCTAATGAGTCCAGATCAAGCACTTGAAGCTAATATAAAACTTTGGGGAAATAATTGAAAGATCAAATGATCTCCAAACATCAAATGCTTATAATTAAATTGAGTATATCAACGAAACAATCTAACATGTCCAAACCTGTATAATTTTGATGTAATTAAGGCACTTAATGTTGAAAAAAATGGTCTATGATTGAATGATTCAATATGGGGTATTTGATTGAGTGCTTCAAACTTCAGTTATATTTATGGAGCATGTCACGATTAAAAATCTATAAATATATCATCATTCAGTAAATTAATGTGACGATTTAAGATTAAATTTTGGAAGAATAATTTAATATAAACTCTTAATTAATCTTCTAGAACTACTTATCTAATTTCAATAAATAGGAACCATTGGAAACAACTATAAATCATATACATAATAAAATTTTATTTTAATTCACCAAAAATTCATATGCAATATACAGAAGATTAATCACTATATATTAGTTTATATCTCTCTACTCCTCAATATAAAAGAATAAAAAAAAAAAAAGAAAGAAAGGCTATTTTCCTACCCTCCTATATAGAATAATATGTCTTTAAGTAACTTGACTCAAACGATCATTTTTAGCTAATCTTTCTTACTTTTACAGACATTTTATATTATATAAATAATAATAACTAACATCATATACATCAAATACAATTATAATTATACTCATTTGTATGCATGTAATATATCAAAAATGCATGTTTAATAAAATAAATAGTAAATGAATACATATCATGTATTTTATGTTCAAATGTTATATATACATTCTCTTGATCATTTTTTATTCAGCATTATACTACTTATTTTAGTTAAAATAATATATAAATAAAATCATTAGGTAAAATTTTAATATAAACTAGTCAAAATGTTTAGGATAATAATGTCCACTACATATCAAAAGTTAATGATGAAAAATTATTAAATGTGAGATATTGTATTTTTATCAATTTTGGGAGGAAGGAAGATAGGCAAAACATGAAATAATTAAAAACAGAGTTAGGATTAGGGTTACCTATCATGATCGGAGCTTTTATCCCAACTGGAGAGAGAGAGAGAGAGAAAGAGAGAGAGAGAGAGAGAGAGAGAGAGAGAGAGAGAGAATATCAGCTCGAACCTGCTTTCTCTTTCCTCATACTTCCCTTATCTTTCTTCTTTTCTCTCCCTTTCTTTTTCCCTCTCAGCAACTTAGGAAATGATAACAGAGGAGGTGAGATGGTTTAAACAATTGGAAAATAAAATTTTATATATGAAAATGATTTTTTATGACCCAATGCCACAACACTCGAGACTCAGCACCTCCGCGCTCCCTCAATTTAAAAAAAAAAAATAAAAAAAATGGAGAGCTTAATGCCACGGTGCTATCAACCCAGTACTTTGACACTCAGCTAATCAAATTTTCATAAAATTAGAATGAATTAATTTGAGATTATTATATTTAAGGACCTTATATAAAGACTTAATATAGGTTAGAGGCTTGACAAATCTCAAAACTTTATCCAAGCATCATCACTTGTCGCCACCATCAGACCATTACCAAATCATTGTGATTGAACCATCACCATGAACCACCATTTTTTGTCTATGGTTCTTGATCCAACTAGCATCATTCAAGTATGGTAATCTAACCATTATTTCTTATGTATAATCCTCTGGCTAGCATCGCTCGATCACTATTATCCTGCTACTATACTCTAACAATTATTACCCAACTATGTAGGATCTTTTAACCATTATCATCGGATCATGGTTCTATAGCCACCATCACTTGATTGTGGCCATCTAATTCATTTTAATTGCTCAGTCATGTCTCTTTTATCACTATCACTTAACTATACTCTTCTGATCACCATCATTGATTTTGGTCCTTTAACCATCATCTTCCGACTATTGTCCTTGACCATCAATGCCCTCTTACTGTCCTATAACCATCATCACCTAACTAAGGTATATCGATTACTATCACTCAAATATGGCCCTTTGATCATTATCACCCAAAAATGATCCTTCAACTACCATCGCCTAATTATAATTTTCTTATTACACTAGTACCACTAACTTTATCACCGCCATCAAAAATAGCATCGATGAAAGGCTCATGTATATTATCGATACCAATTCTAACTCTGACTTTAATTATCAAGAGTATAATTTATGATGGTATCATTTATGTTACTTATAGAAGGAAAATAACACAAGGTATTCTATGAGAACACATTCCTAGCAATGTGAGATACCCAAACATGTATGAAAAATAATAAAATTTTATGCAGCTGTAAATTCATATTTATTATATTTATGATAGAATTTATTTCAATTTTTTTCACTTTATTCATGTATGTAAATTGTTGAATCACTAAGTAATTTTAATTACATTAATACTATATGATTATGAAAACGGAAGATAGAAGAAAAGTGAAATAAGTCATATATGGGGGATAGTCTCACACAGGTAAAGGAGAAAGACTTGACAAGGTAACATTACACTCTTTAAATTCTAAATATTGAGAATTTAGACTTAATCTTAAATGAGAGAGTAACTTCAATTCTAAAAATTAAAAGTTAGATCCAACATTTAATTGAAAATCTAAAAGATGGATGCAAATGTATATAGTCATCATGTGATTTATATAAAGGTATTGAAAAATAATCAAGATAGAAAATGATGTCTTGTATTTCTTATGATCAGCATGTAGTTTCAAAGTGTTTTAAATTAATTATCAAAACAAATATTATTAATATTTCTTATACATTACTTACGTATTTCATTGAGTCCTTACTTATTAACAGTAGTTGTACTACATGAAAGAGAAGGAACTAGTAGGGCACTAGGCGGAAAGGGATGACTATTTTTTTATTTAGATATATTTTGGGTGTATATAGAGGTCTAAGTGGAGGCTATATATAAATACTTTTGAGGTATGTAAATAAATTTTAAAATATTTTAGTAAAACTCTGTATTTCGTTTGAGATATGCATTATATTTGAGATTTAATTAAGATATATGGCATGATTCCTGTTGTAAAGTATAAAGCTTAATATGTTAGGAGAGTTTGAATAAATTACTTTTTACTAATTTGATTCTAATAGAAGTAGTTCAGAATGAGTGTTAGTAAGGAGTCTGCTTAGATTTTTCTTCTCTATTACACTCAAGATTGACTATATGAGGGGTCAAAATGCGGTGTGACAATTATGCTGTGACATTCCATCTTATAATCGAGTTTCTACATTATTTTGATCTAAGAAATTAAAATTGCATGATTCACCATAAGATGGAATGCGTATATTCACATCATCTTTTAATAAAATTTATAATTCCCCTAAACAAAAGATTCAACAACCTAGGATGGGTGACTCCAAATCTCTTTGTCTTTAACCCTTGCTCCTTTAAATTTAAGTTATATAATCAAGATGTAAGTTTCCCTCCCACCACTAGCACATTTAACATATTATACACCGTATATCTGGGATATATATAGTTTTTGAGGATGAGTTTCCTCATCTCCTTATTCATTGAATATAAAATTCTATTAGTTATAAGTCCTAAAATCTTAAGATTTCATTGTCCACGCTTTGGTTGGTTATGCTCACCCCTCTTAGATTCTTTATAAACAAAAATATTGAAATGCATAACTTATAAAATATGTTCATAATTAAATGGTTGAAGTCATTAGCTATTTAAATTGAAACTAATCTTAGTTAATAAATTTTAATATTCTCATCTCACTTATAAGTTGAATATCACACTTTAATTAAATAGACATTTTCATTTATTTAACATGTATTAGGTGTTATAATAGCCACATAAATATAGCAAAAAAAAAAACTCTGCTGAACGACCTGTATTGATTCACTTAATTATAAATAAATCTTTCTTCATTTATATGCCTCAATAATGCTCAAATCAAGTGATCTTATTTGATCCGCTAATTAGGATTTTGAAACATTTCAACAATATTTAAGTATATGATATGGACTCATTTGGATGTTGATCAAATAACTTTTGGTGTCCATGCATTTGCTATTAATGACATTCAGTTTGACAATACATTTGTGGATTTCTCTCTCTCTTTCTCTCTCTCTCTTTCTATGCCATGCATTTGCTACAATCCGAGCCCAAATGGGTCTAAATCAATGATCTGAAGAGCTGTTGGAGGGTTCAAACCACATTTTGGATTACCAAATGGTTTTTAAACATTATGTGCTTATAGTCGAATCGAGCGGCTCAACGATACCAATACAACGAGCCCAAGTTCGCTGAATTCCGACATCACTAAGGCCTTCAAATGTCTAACAAATGGTCCACAATCAAGGGATTCAATATCGGCCATCCATCAAACCACTCCCCATTTACCCTTGATCTCTTACATATTTACAAGTCATGCCACTCCATAAATCTATAAATACCCCCTCCATTCTGTTGAAAGGGGGCTCAAAGAAAGAGAGCAAGAGTGAGATCGAAGATCGCTCATGCCTCCTCGCTCCTTCTTGACCTCCGCTGGAGTTCCGCCAGACCACCGCCTAACGTCGTTGCTCTGCCGGACCACCACTTGATGCCCTCACCTCTGCCGAACCACCACTTAAGGACTAGACTTTTGTTGGATCACCACCTTAGGCGTGAACTTCAGCTGAACCATTGCTTGACGTTGTTGCCCTACTAGACCACCACTTGAGGCCCGGACTTTTGTCGAACCACTGCATGACATCGTTGCTCCTCCGGACCACCATTTGAGGCTCTGTGCTCCACCAGGTCACCACTTGAGGCCTGAACTTTTGTCGGATAACCATTTGAGGCCCTGTGGTCGACCAGGTCGCCACCTGAGGTCCGGACCTCCGCCGAACCACCACTTGAGGCCCGGACATCTGCCGGACTACCACATGCGGCCCAGACTTCCGCCAAACCACCGCCTAACATTGTTGTTTCTCCAGACCACCACTTGAGGACCTATGTTTCACCAAGCTACCACTTGAGGCCCGGACTTCCGTCGAATCACCACTTGAGGCCTTGAGCTCCACCAGGTCAACACCTGACATGCAGAGTTCTACAGAACCACCACATAAGGCCTAGACTTCCTCCAGCCCACCATTTGAGGCCCGAACTTCCGCCAAACCATCACCCGACGCCCGAAGTTCTACCAGAAAATCACACAAGGCCCGGACTTCTGCCAGACTACCACCTGAGACTCGATCTTTTGTCATGCCGCCACTTGACGCCCAGAGTTCTACCAGAGTATCGCCCAACTACAACTATCTTTTGGACCACCCCTCTCCACTACCTATTATGGTCCTTCAAACCTCCGTCTCCTACTATGGACCTTCCGACCTACATCGCCATACAACGGTCTTTCCAACATCGGTCTTTTATATACTACGGTCCTTCCAACCTACATTATCGTATAATGGTGTTTCTTTCTTTGGTCACTTGTCTACTACAGTCTTTCCGACCTCTATCTTATCAATTAGGATCCTACGAATAAATAAGCATGTCTATGTTGATTATTGTAACTCCCACCATGTAATGCGCTCTATATGATGTACATTTGTGACATCAAGCTAAGGCCTTCTCCTTAGGAAGGGCCTCATTTGTAATCGATTGCAAATACTAGTGGATCCATTCAAAGTGGGCCAGTTCCCATGGTTTTTCCCCCTTTTTCAAGGGTTTCCACGTAAAAACTCTAGTGTCTCTTATGAATGCCACTCTCTTTTACCTGCTTGTGTGCTAGATCTTCGTACAATACTAAGATGTTAAACTATATTTATATTTCTCTACTATTATGAATACTCCAGGACGTAACAATACACACACACACACTATTTTTTAAATCATTTATAGTTATAAAAATAATAAATTAATTTTAAATTTAAATTAAATGCATGATAGAATAAAAGTAAACACAATATTTAAAAATAAGGCACTTTTATTATATGTTGAAAGTATTTTTTTTCTATGTAAGAAAGAATTAATTAATTTTATGAATTTAAATTTAGCCCCATCCATATTATTTAACCAATGAGAAAATTCCATACAAATCTTTAAATGATAACAAACTTCATTTTGAAATGTGTTTTTTTTTTTTTAATATTTTTTAATTGTAAAAATGTATTTTTCTTAATTAAAATCAACATTTTTTTTTTCTAATTGATACATCATATGAAAATCCATTTGATGAATGTGAATTTTGATGTATTATTTTGTATTAACCAACAAACCTAAGATTATGCAATTTTGATCTCATTTAGACACTTAAATATTGAAGGAATGGTTGTGATTAAATGATTCAATATGAGATGTCTGATTAAGTGTTTTAAAATTTGTTTATATTTAACAAAATATCTGTAAAAAAATTATAAATCTATTCAAAATTTTTGCATGAATGGATTCTAAACTTGAAATTAGAGAGCTTAAATTATGAAAATCTCTATAGCTCTATTTGATATTCGATGTCAACGATTGCCACTAGCCACTATTGTTGTTGAACTATCATCACCTGAAATAATCAGACCACTGTCATTTGATCAGCACAATTTATTCACCATCATTTGAACATCATAGTCCATTATGATAGCACACTCACCATGTGACCAACTCAGCCACGAGCTCACACGGCTCACTCTGCTCCAGCGGCTGCTTTACCACCAACTCCTGACTAAGTCAGACTGCCACCAACGACCCACTAGAACAGTCATCATTCTATTTCTCCTTCTTCTATAAAATTCACTCCAATGTAACAGTGACCTTGTGGCTCAATACGAATCAATATTTCCTCCTGCTTTCCTCTTCTTCTTCCTTATTTTCTTCGCAGGTCTTTCTTCTTGGTATCAGAGCTTCTCTGGCTAGCCGACCATGGCAGAACAGGATTCATCAGCGACCACACCTCCCATCTCATCTGCGGGAATACCACCGATATCCTCTGTCTCCGCTGCCATGACGGAGTTCGTCATACCTCCTCTTAAATTTCTGATTTCCAATTTGAAATCCATTGTTAGCTTGAAGCTCAAAAATAAGAATTACGCCATCTGGAGCCTGCAAATATTCAAACTGTTCTCAGCCAACAAATTCGAGGGATACTTGACGGGAAGCTTGGCCCATCCCGACAAACCTGATGATCACGTAGACAGTCGGCTCTGGAGGCTTATTGACCAGAATCTCGTTTCTGAGTTACTATCGATTATCTCTCCCTCAGTCTTACCCTACATTCTGCATCTCTCCAGCACCTGCGAAATCTGGACAACTCTTGCCAATCGACTCCAGCCCACAAATCGCTCTCAGGTAATCCAACTGAAGAGCGAGCTGCACAACGTCCAAATGAAGGACAGCACCATGAATCAATACCTTGCACAAATCAAGACCCTGGTGGATAATATAGCAGCAGCCGAATCACACATTGATTTGGAGGAGATTCTCATGTACATTCTTAACGGGCTGCTACCCGCTTACAATGCCTTCAAAACAGCAATCAGGACCTCCCAGCTTCCCATCAGCCTCGAAGTGCTTTACTCTCTTCTGTGCAGCGAAGAGATCAACATTCACAATCAACTGCAGCGTGAGACAAATTTTTGACTCCGACCACACTGCTCTCTATTCTAACAATCGCGGCAGGGGAAGCTATAGAGGTCGTAGCAATTATCGTGGACGCGACAGTTCATGCTCCGGCGTTACCAACCGATCACCAAACACCAGAAACACCACTCGTATGACCTGTCAGATCTGCGGAAAGACGGGTCACACCGCCGTCACCTGCTGGCACCGTTGTAATCTTCAATACTCTGCTAACAACTCAGCTAAAGCTCTCTACAGTCAGTCAAATGCCAACGCCACTACCGACTGGGTTCTGGACTCCAACGCCACATCTCACTTAACCGCAACCTCAAACGCTCTTCAACAAACTCAGCCTTACTACGGTACTGATTCCGTATCCATTGCCAATGGCAATTCTCTTCCCATCCAAAATCAAGTACAAGGTATATTACCTCTTCCAAACTCACAATGTAAGCTCTTTCTTCAACAAATCCTTCACGTACCGTCACTCTCTCACAATCTGCTATCTGTGCACAAACTAACATCTGATAATAACTGTTCTGTTTCTTTCGATGCACATGGCTTCGTCATTCAGGACCGAACGGACCACCAAGTTCTGCTTCGTGGACGAGCCTGTGACGACCTTTATACAATCACGTCCTCTCCGACTTCCCAGCTCGCTCTCACCTCCAAATAGCTCTCCACAAATCTATGGCACGATTGCTTTGGACATCCTAACATTCACACTATGCAAAACTTAGCTCACTTAATTCCTTTCAGCAGCAACCTATCTAGTTCTTTTCTATGCAAACATTGTACAATGGCCAAGAGCCATAAGTTACCATTTACCTTAAGTAAAATGAATATTAATACAAAGTTCGCTCTTGTTCATTCCGACGTCTGGGGGCCGTCTCAAATTTCTTCCTTAAATGCCTACAGATACTTCGTCACATTCATTGATACATACACGCGATATTGCTGGATTTATCTAATGAACTCGAAAGATCAAACTTGCTCAAAATTTGTACAATTTCATACCATGATAACAACGAAATTCAAAAAAAAAATTATCACTCTCAGATCTGATAATGGCGGCGAATACACAAATCACTCCTTCCGCAGCTTTCTAGCCGAACAAGGAATTACACACGAACTCACCTGTCCCTACACACCAGAGTAGAACGGCCTCGCAGAACAAAAAAAATCGCCATCTCATTGAAACCACACGAACTCTCCTCCAAGCCGCTCACCTGCCATCTCAGTTCTGGGCCGAAGCTCTGCTCACGTCAAATTAACTAATCAATCGTTTACCCACCACTGCTTTCAATAACCAAATACCATTTCATCGTCTTCATGACCGTTTGCCATCCTACGATCATCTCAAAACCTTCGGCTGCCTCTGCTTCCCCTGGCTCCGCCCCCTCACCTCAAACAAGCTCCAACCTCTCTCTCAGGAATGCATGTTCCTCGGTTATTCATCATCTCGCAAAGGCTATCGCTGCTACAATCTTTCAAGCCACAAAATTCAAATATCATGCCACGTCATCTTCCATGAACAGGTTTTCCCCTTACAGAACACCAATACAAATCAACAACCTCCCACCTCCACTTCCGAATCTCCAGCCCTCAAGCTCATACCCACTTCCACTCTTCAGACATCTCATCCCACCTCATTCACTCCCAATCCCATATCCATCACACACAACCCATCTTCACCATTCACTTCATCCACCACACCCATCTCCTCTTCTACTTCACCAACTTCATCACATTCTTCCACCACTCTATCCCCATCTTCCACTCCTCACCAACACCAAGCTACTCAACCCACACCTCACCCTATGCTAACCCGCTACAAGACCGATCACTTCAAACCCAAATCAATCCTTAATCTATCAGTTGTCATAACCCAACCTCCCACTCCCTCCACCTTTCACCAAGCCATTGTCTTACCTCACTGGCAGGAGGCAATGCATCATGAATTTACCGCCCTGCAAAACCAGTGCACTTGGTCCCTCACATATGAACCACTAAACACTCCCATCCTCGGTTGCCACTGGACTTACAAAACCAAACTCCATCCCAACGGTACCGTAGCTCAGCACAAGGCTCGACCCGTTGCTCAAGGATTCGCCCAGGAACACGACATTAACTATAATGAGACATTCAGTCCCGTGGCCAAAATGCCCACCATCCGCATTCTGCTCATCCTTGCTCTTCATCGGCAATGGCCAGTCCTTCAATACGACATCTCCAATGCCTTCTTGCACGGAGACCTACATGAAGACGTCTACATGAAGCAGCCGCTTGGCTTCGTCGATCCTATCTATCCACATCATGTTTGCAAATTACAAAAATCACTGTATGGGCTTAAGCAGGCGCTCCGCCAATGGTTTGACAAGTTCACAACAAGCCTCATTGAATTCGGCTTTGTCTTCAACAAATCTGATCCGTCATTGCTGATATATGCTCACCAAAACGTGTTTCTCTATTTACTCATATATGCAGATGACCTACTTCTTACAGGAAATGATGCACAGACCATTCAACGTCTGCTTCACAATCTGAAATCGATATATGCTCTAAAATAACTTGGCTCGGCGCGCACGTTCCTCGGCATTCAAATCCAACCAACCGCCAATGGCCTGTTCCTTCATCAGGCACCCTACGCTCATGACTTACTTCAGTCTTACTTCCTCAAATGCGAAGCAAACCAGCGCCGTCACCATTACCTACAAAACCACCCCAATGCCATCTGCCGGAAGAAACCTTCGACAATCCTACTCTCTACAGGCAACTCGTCGGAGCTCTTCAATACTTGACAATTACTAGACCTGACATCGCATTCGCTGCCAATCAAGTCTGTCAGCATATGCATAACCTGACTAATCAGCACTACCAAACACTAAAGAGGTTGCTTCGCTACATCAAAGGAACCCAGCATTATGGCATTCTGCTCATCAAAGGCGATCTTACTCTGCGCACTTTTGTGGACGCCGACTGGGCCAATGACAAAGTCGACCGCAAGTCAGTAACTGGATTATGCTCCTTCCTAGGTCCCAACATTCTTTCTTGGCACGTGAAGAAACAAATCACTGTCTCCAAATCATCTACAGAAGCGGAATACCGGGCACTGTCATCAGCCACTTCGGAGTCCTTTGGCTTCGCAGACTCCTGTCCAAACGTAATGAGCCCCAGCTTCAACCGATGACAATTCACTGCGACAACACCTCTGCCTTAGCATTGGCAAAGAATCCTGTCTTTCACGCACGCACCAAGCACATTGAAATTGATTATCATTTCATCAGTTCTCATATCAAGAACAATGCTATCGCCGTGCATCACATTGACTCCGTCGCTCAACCCGCAGACATACTCACCAAGGCACTCCCTCTTGCTCATTTTCAAATTCTGCGCTCCAACTTGACCGTCCAACCACCAGACGATCAACTTGCGGGGGGATGATAGCACACTCACCATATGACCAACTCAGCCACGAGCTCACACGGCTCACTCTGCTCCAGCGACTGCTTTACCACCAAAGCCTGACTAAGTCAGACTGCCACCAATGACCCACTAGAACAATCATCATTTTGTTTCTCCTTCTTCTATAAAATTCACTCCAATGTAACAGTGACTGTGTGGCTTAATACGAATCAATATTTCCTCCTACTTTTTCCTGTTCTTCTTCCTTATTTTCTTCGCAGGTCTTTCTTCTCATTAAACATCATCTGGCTGCCATCTATCGATACCCAACCACTATTGTTAACTACTGTCATCTGAACACTATCATCCGACAATCATGAAAGGCTAAAACTATGGTTGAGATTTTATATGCTTCATGGGCGCTATTGAAGATCCACTTTAATGTCCATGGACCGATGAGGCCTTAAAGTTTTTTTTTTTTTTTTTTTTTTTTTTTTTTTTTATTATTTTTTTTTTTTTTTTTTTTTTTTTTTTTTTATGTTATAACTTAGCATGGAGTGGATTTACAAGGACAATTTCCACCGCAAATTTGCAATGCAAATTTCTCCACAACTCCACCGCAAAAAAGGTAAAAAAATTTATGTCGCAAATTTGTCATCATTTTCGACAAAAACTAATCCATCGCACACTGCTAACTTTCATGTAATGATATAATATATGCCACTATCCAACCACCGTCGCATAATCGTCATTGCTTGTCAACCATCGCTCGATCTCTGTCACTTGACCATCATCAGTATTCTTCATTACATATCTAGTAATCTTTGCTATATTTATAAGAAATTAAGGCTTTATTAAATATTTTGTAATACCTATTTCTACAATAAAAGGGATGAACAAACTAATATAACTTCATTTATAAAGTGGACTATTTCAGTTGGATTGCACCATATGATTTTTTCTCTTTTCAGGTTCTTTACATTAAAAAAAAAATAGTATTTCTCAAATGAACTTGTTTAATCTATGTGTGTGGGATTTATTCATATAAGACTAGCTAGGGCATAAAATTCATAATCTTTGCTAAATTTTTGTAGTATATAATAAAAAAATAATTATTAAAAATTATATACGTAAAAATTAATTGTTTGGGTTGAGCTCGAATCAAATTCTATAACTAAATCAAAACAATATGTGGCTTAACATAAACTCATCTTATATTTAAAAATTCTTGATGCATATCTCATATAATAAAAGAAATAATTAACATATCTTCATTTATGATAATTAAAATCCTATTCGACCATATTTCGTAATTCATGTATTTACCTTTAATATTTTTTTATTTATTTAAAAGGCCCACCCTACTTATAAATAGAGGGTCATAAGATAGCTTCCAGTCATAATTAATTCTCTCCAACTCTCTTGTTCCAAACAATCTCTCTTATTCTTCTTCTCTCCATCATATAGTCACAATTTCTCTTCTTTCAAGCAATCTCTCTTATTCTCCTTCTCTCCCATATAAGATAACTTATAATCTCAAATAATTCTCTTTCAAGCAATCTTTCTTTCTCCATTTCTCTACTCTTTGAAACTAATAGTACGAGTAATATTTGAGTGTCATCAATAGATAAAACCTAATTCAACATCATCAAAAAAACGATGAACATGGATTGTTGCTAAAGAGCAGAAGCTACGCCTAGCAACAACAAAAGAGGAAGCAACCATAAATGATTGATGCTTATTTTATTACTTATAAAACTCGATCGCATATCCTCCGAATTCATCCATAACGGAAAAAGTTAGGGAACTGTATCCCTTATCTAATTCAGTCCTTATGGTTAACTCGTTCCTCTCGTAGTAATTTTTGTTTCTTTCGACCTTATAAAAGGATAATGATTTTCTTAATGCAAAATCATATATATTTTTTATTTTTAAATATTCAAAATTGATTTTTTTTTAAATTTTATAAACTAGTAAATGTATAATTAAATATCTATCTAATGTATATTCATGATTTCTTAATTTAACAATAGCGTGTAGAGATCTCATACAAATTAGATATATTACACGTTTTGGCAAATTAAAAATCAGCATACGATATGCCGCCTCTTAATTTGTTGTACAAATTGCTTTTACTTTTTAAATTCCATAAAGCCTTCTCAACAAAAAAACTCATTTTAATATATTTCTTTCAATTCCTAAAGCCTTCTTTTAAATATCTTTAAATGCAAAATAATTCCTAATGAGTTTTTTTTTTTTAATAAAAGAAGAAATTCTTTTTTGCAAAACATGTTTAGGATATATGGGTTTTAATCTTCCCTTAATTTTAGCTATGAAAGGCTTTTTAAAATAATGTCTTTAATTTATATTTCTAAACCCTAAATCCCTTTCAATTAATTGCTATTCTAATTTAACTTTAAATTAATCTATTAATATAGCCTTAATTAAATTGATATGTTTAGCCTTTCTAAAATCATTTCATATAAGGTTAAAATACATTGAAAATGCACATGCAATTAGTTAAAATTAATGGAAAATGGTGGACTTAGCTGAAATGGGTTCGAAGAACTCAATATTTATTAGTCAATAATACTCGAGGATCTCGGCGTTCATTATTTGACAATGCTTGGTGGTATTCATTAATCGACAATGTTCATGGAAATCATTATTAATTATTCAACAATACTCATGGAACTCAATATTCAATATTTGATGATGATGAAGGAGACTAGTATTATTTGGAAATGATCGAGCAAGCAGTATTCATTACTCCATAATACACATTGATCTAAGTATTTATTGCTTGACAATGCATGTAGAATTTAACATTTTGGTATTTAGTAACAATCAAGGAAACTTAATATTCATTAATTGATGTTGCTTAGCTACTTCCGGCCAATAATTAAAACTATGTAAGTCGAGCATCGCACATAATTCTGTAAGACAAAAATGTCCCCTTTGTGACAAAATCTATGTTCGCTAATGTGAGTGTATTCCTTTTCAAGTGGCTAGTATAGAATTAACCATAGGAAGACAAAAAAATCTTGCAATAGGTGATGCCCATTATAGGCTTGGACCAAGCCCTAGAACTCAAACTTCCATCTTTGCATGCATTAAGTTCTACTTAGTGAGAGTAGTCTTTTCTAAGTGACAAGTTTAGATGTTTACCCTCAAAAAAATTAAAGTTCGGTGAAAGTTGAGGTCTATCGTAAGCTTCAATTAAGTACTTGAACTCAGAATCCTCCTTTTGCAATAAGATCCACATTGAGTAGTGAGAATAGTTATTTCTAAATAGGGGGTCTAGATTGTTATTTACACAAAAAATAAGAAGTCTAGCAAAATGTGAGGCTTATTGTAGCCATCAACTAAGTTTAAGGACATAAATGAAAGCTTTTAAGTCTTGAAATACTTCTCCCAAAAGAAACTGCTAGAATGTTATACACCTTACTTATCAACAAATGCAACTCGACCCACAACAAACTAATTGCTACTTGGTTTATCATAAAGACATTTTTTCTCAACTTATCATAAAGTTTATATCACTCTCCCTATCACCAAACTATAATAACTTAAAACTCTTATGGAGTTATTATCCTCAAATGATGTAATAATTGATCAAAATAATACTTTTATTTTATTTTATTTTTTTAAGCTTTTGAAAGAGACGAGAATTAGATAACACACACACATATGTTAAGGAAAAATGCAACACACCGGCCTCCACTCATTCTGAGCAGCAACGACCCCCTGCACCTGCAGCTGATACCGCCGAACTGGCGCTGGCAACAGTCAGCCTTATGTAACCATCAAAGGGCAAATTAGTCTTTTTCTTACTTTCTCTTATCTTCAATATGTCTATATAATTATTTGAATTGCTACAGTAAAATATACTGTTGGGAGTTCACTTGCCTGTTTGATCTTCTTCTTCCTAAAGCTTATGTCTTTAATGACGTTTCTGTTAGATCATAGCTTAGAGCTTTTCATGGTATCAGAGCCGCTCGCCTAGCGGCAACTTTTTTTTCTTTCTTTCCCCATCTCTTCTCCGGTATAAGGGATTCAACGGCGGCCTCTGCTCCTTCCACTCCTCCGGCTTTCATTCATGAAAATCAGTCGAATGCCGAGGTTGTCATCTCACCTACCCTTAAATTTCTGCTCTCTAACATCAAGAATGTGATTAACATTCAGCTCTTGCCGGATAATTATCCGACTTGGCGTTCAGCCATTCAAAAACTGTTTGCTGCCAGTTTTTTAGGATATCTCGATGGCACCCAACCCTCTCCTCCCAAACATCTGTTAACTAACAATGGATAGCTCGTCCTAAATCAACAGTTCTGTTCTTGGTCCCTGGTAGACCAAAACCTGTCCATTGCCCTGTTTTCAACCATCTCAGCCTCCATACTTCCATATGTCTTAGACTTAGACACTGTTGCCTCCATTTGGAAAACTCTTGAGCAGCGTTTCTTCTCCACCAATAGATCCCGCGTGATCCAATTAAAAAATGAGCTGCATTCACTCTCTATGCACAATAAAACCATGACAGAGTACTTAGCCTCTGTCAAAGTGCTGGTGGATAACATTAATGCTGCTGGTGGTTCCGTTGATAGTGAGGATGTCTTACACTATATCTTAAATGGTTTACCACCGACCTATCAGTCGTTCAAAACGTTCGTCCAATCATCTCTTCAGCCAATCAGCCTGTACAACCTATATTCTCTGCTTCGCAGTGAAGAAGTCCACCAAACGACCGATGCTGTAAAGACTTGTCGTTCGCATCGCCGGCAGCCTCGTCCGACCAGACTATAGCTTTGTTCACCAACCGCGGGCGCGGTCGAGGACGATTCAATTCCTCTAGAGGACGTGGTCGTCACTCCAGTTTTAATTGTTCTCCATGCACACCACGTTTCGATGGACAGTGTTAAATTTGTGGTAAATCCGGCCATTCAGCTGTCACTTGCTGGCACCGTGGAAATTTTCAGTACAGTTCTCCTACTTCCTCCCCTGATATAACTCTTATGGCAATCAACTCCAATGCGGATACTACCTCCTGGTACTTAGATAGCGGTGCCACCGCTAATCTTTCTCCATATCTTTTGACTTATCAACAACCATATACTGGGAAAGATCAGGTGCTGGTTGGAAATGGCAACTCTGTTCCTATTCAACATCTCGGTGATGGTCTTCTACCTACCCCCACACATAAGCTCTTACTTAAACCACTCTTTCACGTTCCTAATCTCACCCATAAACTTCTTTCCATCTCCAAACTTATCAATGATAACCACTGTTCTATCACTTTTGATCAATTCAATTTTCATTTAAAGGATCTGAAGACCAACAAAACGCTTCTCAAAGGTCCTTGCCGTAATGGCCTCTATCCAGTCCCTGTCAACCCAACTACTACTTCCGTCACAGCCAATGTTGCCTCTGTTCAGTCCTCCACCATGAACGTTTGGCACCGTTAGTTGGGCCACCCTCATTCAAAAGTTCTTCAACATCTGTCAAAACAGCTCTCTTCGCCAAGACGTTTAGTTTTTAATGTATATTGTAATTTCTGTGAGCTTGCAAAAAGCCATAGGCAACCGTTTGTTTCTTCAAAACATGTAACTGAATCACCTCTTGAACTTTTACATATGGATGTCTGGGGACCATCCCCAATTCTATCATATGATGGTTATCACTATTATCTGTTAATCGTTGATGATTTCACTCGGTATAACTGGCTTTTTCGTTTGAAATTAAAATCAGACGTTCCGTAAACATTAATCCACTTTATTACCAACATTGAATGACACCTAAACACAAAAATTTGCACCATCCGCTCTTATGGTGGCGGCGAATTTCTCAACAATAAACTAAAAGCTTTCTTCTCTCCCACCGGTATTACTCATCAACTATCCTGCCCACATACGCCACAACAAAATGGCATTGCTGAAAGATTGCACTGCCACCTCCTTCAAACAGCGCGAACTTTCCTCATTGACGCTGATCTCCCATCGTCTCTCTGGACTGAAGCTGTTCATACGGCCACTTACTTAATCAACCGACTGCCCTCTTCTCATAATCCACATAAATCTCCTTATGAACTCCTCTATAAACTTCAGCCTCATTATCACCAATTACACATTTTCGGTTGCTGCTATTACCCCTGGCTCCGTCCGTATACTGAACACAAACTCTTAGCTCGCTCTATTCCTTGTATATTTCTCGGCTACGCCACAAACCACAAAGCCTACAAATGTTATAATCCCTCCACGGGAAAGATCATTATATCCCGTCATGTTACATTTGAAGAGAATATCTTTCCCTCTATACCATCCCCACCCAAAACTATACCTCCCTCCAATTCATCTCTGCTCCAACCTATTCCTCCAACTACCGTCTATTCTACACCCTCTACATATCCTATCCCTATAACCCCTCTGCCTACCATTCCCCATTCCTCTCCAAATTCTCAGCACGAGCCTGTCTCAACTCCACCAAATCAATCTTCCAATACAGCTACCACTTCCGACCCTACTACATCTCAATCCACAAATCATCCAGCTAGACACCCTATGATAACCAGATTCCAAACCGGTTCACTAAAGCCTCGTCAACTTCTTAATCTCAGTCACCAAACCGACACCACTCCTACCTGCTACACAAATGCTGCTAAATCTTCTTACTAAAGACAAGCGATGTCTACCGAATTCAATGCTCTTCAAGCTCAAAAAACTTGGTCTCTCTTGTTCCTCCTCCTGCTAATCACCCCATATATTATCGGCTGCAAGTGGATTTACAAAATCAAGCGTTTAGCCGATGGCTCCATCTCACAATACAAAGCGCGATCAGTCGCTCTAGGATTTCAGCAAGAGTATGACATTGATTATCATGAAACTTTCAGCCCCGTTGTCAAATTTCCCACCATTCGAATTTTTCTTACCGTCGCTCTTCATCATAACTGGCCTGTCCTTCAACTTGATGTCATTAACACCTTTCTTCATGGCACTTTAGACGACACCATATACATGTCTCAACCTCTAGGCTTCCAAGATCCCACTTTTCCAAATCACGTATGTCATCTTCATAAGGCTTTATACGGTCTTAAACAATCTCATTGTCTCTGGTTTCCAACTCTTACCGCATACTTACTAACACAACAATTTCAAATCAGCACTGTCGATCCCTCCTTCCTATTACTTTGCAAATCAAATCTTCAAATCTATATCCTAATTTATGTTGATGATATACTAATCACAGGTAACGACCCTTCCTTTATCTCATCTCTTATAAACAATATACATAGCAAATTTCAAACCCGCAACTTAGGTGCTCTGTCTTGTTTTCTTGGCATTAACTTTCAACGCACACCTCACGACTTTCATCTCACACAACCCACTTACATTCAAGAACTGCTCTCTTCGGCCTCCATGACAAATTGTAAACCCATTCAAACTCCCTTACCCACCAAATTTCCCTTCGATCTTACTCTACAACAACCATTTCACCAACCAGCACTGTTCCGCCAGCTTGTGGGTTCTCTTCAGTACCTTTCCACCATCCGGCCCGACATTGCGTTTGTCGTCAACAAACTTTGCCAACATATGCATCAGCCTCTACTACTGCATTACCAGCTGCTCAAACACCTTCTTCGTTACCTGCAAGGCACTATAGACTACAGTTTGTTTCTTCCAAAAACAGATATTATTCTCACTGCCTTCTCCGACTCCGACTGGGCAGGTGACGCAATTGACCGCAAATCTACTACTGGATACTGTATTTTTCTCGGCCAGGCACTCGTCTCTTGGACAGTGAAGAAACAAACGACTGTCGCTCGCTCTTCCACGGAAGCCGAATATCGTTCCCTTGCTGCAGCCGCTACAGATATCATCTGGGTTCGCCGCTTATGCAGCGACTTTAACATCCACCTACAACCTACAGCTCTCCACTGTGACAATATTTCCGCAATGTCCATTGCCACCAACCCAATCTTCCATGCCCGCACTAAACATATAGAAATTGACCATCACTTTGTGCGGGACAGCATTCAAGCCAAACACATCGCCGTTCATCACATAGCAACGGAAGACTAGCCTGCGGATCTCTTCACCAAGGCACTTCATGTCTCTAAACATCACATTCTACGTACCAAGCTCATGGTCGTTCCTCCCATTAGCTTGAGGGACGGTGTTAAGGAAAAATGCAACACACCGGCCTCCACTCATTCTAAGCAGCAACGACCCCCTGCACCTGCAACTGATACCGCCGAACTGGCACTGGCAACAGTCAGCCTTATGTAACCATCAAAGGGCAAACTAGTCTTTTTCTTACTTTCTCTTATCTTCAATATGTCTATATAATTATTTGAATTGCTACAGTAAAATGTACTGTTGGGAGTTCACTTGCCTGTTTGATCTTCTTCTTCCTAAAGCTTATGTCTCTAATGAAATTTCTGTTAGATCATAGATAAAATACGTTAATTCAAGTTATGTACATTTTTTAATAAAACAATAGCTCATGGATTCTTTTGCTTTTCATTATTGGCAATAAGAGAAGTGGGGCTCTCACTTTCAGCGCTTTTGAAAAAAACAAAATCAAGCACCAGTCAAAGGAGTAGAAGATATGGGCGATCAAAGTCTTGCATATTAAAGAATAGTGTTGGACTAAGTTAAAAAAATATAATCCAGGAACTCAATATCCATTACTCAAATTCAATATTCATTTGTCAATAAGATTCAATGGGGCTCATCATTCATTACTCAACAATGTTTGAGGAATTCAATATTTTACTATTCAATAAAACCTGGGAAATTTTTTATTCAATAAATTTAACATGTTTTGCTTAGTTGCTTGACAAAACAACATACGTCAAGCATCACATCAAACTTTAAAAAGAAGAAAAAGGTCAATATTTAAAGCATGCATGATATTTGTCATTTGTGATAAAAATTGTACTGAGTAGTGAGTTTAGTCTTTGTTTAAATGATGAGTCTAGATGATTAACCACACAAAGATAAAAGGTGATGAAAGGTGAGGCTCATAGTAGGCACTAACTATAATAGCGTATATTTTGACACAGACAAATAAATTTTTCTGAAATTATTATAAGTCCAAATCATAAATCGTCTTCATCAAGACAATCTTATTGTAGTATTAATTAAATTACACAAATAATTTTTGAGCACCAGTGAAATTTCTTAAGAAATTGATATCTCTTGGTGCAAGTAAAGATTTTGAGATTGTCGGGTATTCGTTTTGCAAATTGATATCACAAATATTTTCTAAATAATATGAATTATTTTATAAATATTTTTCTATAATTTTTAATGTCCCAAATAGATTTATATGAATTTTCTATCGAAACTTAAATAAAGTAAATAATTATATTAATATTTTATTATTATGTTCAAAATATCATAAAGCATTATTAAAATTTTTTAAATCCATTTTCCCTATTCTTTTTTCTGCAAACAGAGAAATGGCTTGAGATATTAAGAGAAAATGTGAGGAGAGAGAATAAAATCTAGGATTTGGAGTTACGAAGTAATTTTCGTTAGTCAAGCCTGTTGGAAAATTTACTTGTCTCGCTGTAATGAATAGTTACCCTATTTTTTATTTCAAAGATTTTATGTTTTTAATATTTTGCTAATCAAATTTATATTTTCGTTACCGAAAAATGATGATAATTTTGTATCGGTAAAACTTTTATTGTCTAACAATTTATATGTTTTAGAGATTGAGATTATGAATATTTTTAGTATTTATTTGAGATTTTTTTATAGGGTGATTATAAAAATATAGAGATTTTTTCCTACTCAAGAATTTATTTTGACATATAAAAATAGTACTTGAGTTTAATTAAAGCTTCAGAATGATGTTCTACACAATCTTTGGTAATTTGATTATTTATGAAAATTATGAATTTTTGGTCAGTAGTATTTTAGTTATATACCGTTAGGAAATTTTAGCATTCTTAGAAAAAAGCTCAATTATATTTTATTTGCTGCAATGCATTAAAAATGAATTTGCATATCTTATTGAGATTAATATTATAGCACTATGATAATAATGTGTGTGTAAATGATAAGTAAAGATTGATTGATCCATTGGTTGGAGACTAATTGGCTTGTACAAGATGATGGGCTGACGAGCTTTCTATTAAATATTATGGTTTGTGTTATTTTTTACCGAGTCACGTGATACATTAATAGAGAGTTATAAAGAGATGATTATTGTGCGGAGGAAAAAGAGTGACAACTTTTTTTACCGAGTCAACATATTATTATTATTATTATTCAAATTTATTGTTGCTGCACATATTTATAATTATTATATTATTTTGTTGCTCCTACCGCTGAATTGTGATTGTTATCGATTTAGATACTCATACTATTTGATTTCTACTAATTTACTGTATTGATACTAAATAAGTGATATACTAAACAAGTGATATAAAATACCTGGATAGTATGGGTACACTAATATATGATTTTATTATATTGAATTGATTTTGATAATTTTTACAGATATTTTGATTTGATACTTTATATGATTACTATACTTATTGGTATTACTGATATGAAGATTGCTTTATAAATTTGATACTCATAATGGTTTACCACTTTATTGGATTTCATACAATAGTATTTTATTTCATACAAATTCTATTGCTACTATTATATGGGTTTTACTATTTTTTTCACTGATTTAATCATCATATGGATGCTACTACTATAATTTGATCCTTGACATAAATATTGTCCCTTTTATATGCATTGAATTTAGTTATAGGTTTTAGAGACTTGTTTGAATTTTTAGCTCATTATATGTGGTTAAATAATTTCAGGTCAGGATAGAGGATCAGGAGTGTATGGCTTATTAGAATCCCTTCATATTCAGGTTCTTTTTATTTTAGCTATTCTTTCGTACTCAGAACATAATAGTTAAAATATGATTGTGTAGATTCTGAGTAGTATATATAACTTTTTAGAATGAATATAGATGTGTATATTTATAATTTGAATTATAGAATATATTTTTATTGTTTATTACTGATAGCTGATATTAGATATCTCTGATTATTATTTATTAAAAGATAAAATAATAATTCTTTCAAATTAAATTTTGTAGCATCACACCTATCAAGCACTTTGAACTCAAATTTCGCTTTTTGTGATAAAATATTGATTGAATAGTGAGATGAATCCTTTTTATGAGAAGACAAAGTCTGGAAAAAAGTTGAGATCCATCTTTTACATCGAATAACTTTTTCATCTCTTAGGGTTACGCTATGAAAGTAGTGGTCGGTTGAGAAAGACAAGCTGGTGGAAGAATGATGGTGGGAGGAACATAAGCACTCAATAAAATTATAATAGCTTTTGAATGAGGAATACCAAGAGGAGAATAAACCAAAGTCATTGGAACTATCCAACTCGTTGTTAGAAAGGAAAAGTTATGAAATCGAGATTGCCTTGTAAGAAAACACTTTGCTTCCTTCTCGCAAACAAAGTCTACAAGTTCTCACCTCCTTTCAGCCATTACCTAAGCTCTCAACAACATCATTAAAGAGATGTAGGAGAGGAGGAAGATGAAGAAGAGATAGAAAAAGGAGCAATGAGAAAATCTTAGCAATCATATGGGGTATATTCTATTGCTAAAAATATTTTAACTAATGGGATGCCACATTTTAAGTTCTATACAAATTATTCCATGCACCATTGAAATGAGTTTGATTATTAGAATTTTGCTATTTTGGGCCATCAATGATAGTATTCTAATAGTGATCTCTCCATAAGACAATTTTACAATACAAATATAGCATCAAAATTCATGCTGATCAAATAAATATTTTATAAATATAGCAAAATTTATGAAATCACAATCTCATATAATAAAAATATATAATAAGATGTATAATATAAACTTTATGTAGGGTGTCAACATATCTCTAGCAAGACTACTTGTCTCTCAATGCTTCAGTTATACTTATTTGATTTAGGGAATAAGCAATGGTGGGAAAGGTGATTTAGCATACTCCGACATTCAATTTGATGATAAATTAAATTTTTATTTTGATCAATTTAAGACTTTGTCACCAACTACCTATATGCCAAAATATTATTGATATTTAGAATTCAGTTATTATAATAACTGTATTCAAGAACTACTAAAATTTTTTAAATAGTTTCTCTCATAAATGGCGGTTATTTTCTTTTACAAATATAACCGCCCTAACTACCGATTTAACGTCTGCGGCGTTACATGCTCCAACGGAACCTTAAACAAACCGCTTCCCATCACCGCCAAATTCGCTAAATCATACCAGAATAACCCAATCCCTAGGAGAAGGTAATCATAGCGGCGGTCTGCCGACTCCTCACATTATCTAAGCGTATATTGCGTATCTTATTATATATATGCGATATTCCGATTTCATAAATTTAATTACAAGATTAGCCTCGATAGCATTCGATCGGACCCATTGCCCGCCTTGCATCGTATGGCCCAAATTAAGCAAAATTCAAATAAACAAACTCATTTCGACGGTGGATAGATTTACCCGCATATAGTTTAAAATGCGAGGTACCGTACGTTAATTTATTTGCAGCATCGATACATAAACCTGGAGCCGTGGAGCATACCCCACACGAACGTTGCACCTTCTTCTTCCCTCTCTTGTTCTTCTTCATCTTCCCGTTGTGCTTCTCTCTAACGATGTCGTTGAGAGGTCAGGGCGTGGCCGGAGAGAGTCGGGGAGAAGTCGGCGGCGCCGCCGGAGAGAAGGTAGCGACGCGCTCTCCTGCCAGGCAATCTCGTTTTCACAACTTTTCCTTTCCAACGATGAACTGGGGCAGTCAACGGCTTCTCCGCTGCGTGAACCCCGTCGCTGGAATCGACGGCTCTGCCGCTGGATCGACGGTTCCTGAAACCCAAATAGAGCTCCGAAAGAAGAGGCAAGCCTCATATTCTCCTGAAGCAGGAGTGTTCAAAGAAAAGGAGACAGAGCAGGATGAACCTTCTTCCGCCGCCGCTGAAGCGGCCGCTGCAGCGCCAGCCAGGCCGTGGAATCTTAGGGCAAGAAGAGCTTCGTGCTTCGCCCCATCGGAAAGCGGAAGAAACTGTTACGCTAAGCCTCTGTTGGGAAAAGACGATCCGGCCAAAGGCGGAATGCTAAAATCGATGGTCGGCGAAAATGGGAAGCGGAGGGAATTCTCTGTTTCCCTATCTCGCGAGGAGATCGAAGAGGACTTCTACGCCTTCAAGGGGACGAAGCCCAGTCGACGACCTAAAAAGAGGCCTAAGACCGTGCAGAAACAACTCGATGTAAGAAGAAATTTCAAATTCGGATTCAAATAATCCCTTCTATTTGTATTTTGGATCCCTATTTTTGAATTTCTCGATTCATCTTCGCAGGCGCTGTTCCCTGGTCTGTGGCTTTCGGAGGTTACAGCGGATGATTACAAAGTAGTTGAATGAGGCCATTGTTCATTCTTCTTTCAGGTATTTCTGCTAATAATTTGAATCAAGACTAATAGCAAATGATCTTCTTTCTGGAAGACGCGAATAGGGCATCCAATACTACATTCATGGAGAGGAAATTTATAGGAGTTCTAAGGTGCAGACTATCGACATTTATTGTTATCCTGTAGCTTTGGTTTGAGTGATTCTTCAGTTTACCATATTCTTATATAAATTTCGGAATATTAAAAAAAAAAAGCTTTATAATTTGCAATTTTATGCTCTGAAATTTTACCTATATTTCATCCGTTTCTTTCGTACAATCCTTTTTTTAGTGCACAAAAGTGCAATTTTCTTAGTTATTAATATGTTTTAATCTATAATAATGATAGTGAGATAAACTTATTACTATTCTCTTTGTTTAAGAATTACATTTGTTTCAAAAAGTTATTAACTTGTGAAATGTTAAATTATTGTTAAGATTTTGAGATTAAGGTTTCGTTTGGGATGACTTTTTCATACTGCTTTTTAAAGCCGTTTTTTAGTATAAAAATTAAAAATTTTATATTAAGAAATTGCTTTAAGAAATAATAAGAAAGTTGTTTCAAATGAAACATAAATCTTATATACATATTATATTTATAGTCATGATGATAGGCGGTGGCAATAGTAGGCGGGTGACTTTCTTCTTGTTAGCGGCCTATAGTGTGGGGCGGCGAGCATAATTTTTTTTTTTTTTTTTTTTTCCACATCAACTTTATAGCAAAAAAAATTCTTAAAAATAGTGGCCAATAGTTGTCCCAAACTAAACCTCTAAATCTACAATAATTTTGTAGTATAAAAATTTCTTAAAAGCAGTAAAAAAAATAATGACAAAAAATCTGTAGCAAATGAAACCAAAATCTCATGTATATGAAGCTCTAATTTCGCACTTAAAGGGAGGCTGATCTAAAATCCTTAAATATAAATCTATGCTTTGTTATCACATGCAGCTATTTCTCGAGATTCTCCAATGTTAAAAAATCTTTGTGCCATAGATTTCATAAGTATTATAAGTCAGCGATTACTAGTTCACAGTGCTCCACGCCATAGCTATGTGATCAGGAGCTCGGCTTCCTAATATGGTGGCAATCTATCGAGCGTACTAAGGGCATCTCCAACCGAACTGTAAATATCCGTTTGTAGCTATTATGAGCCTTCGCCTGAATGCTAAAAAGATATGCATTTTTTATGGTTGTGAACAGCGCGATGGCCAATAGTGACACACACTATGCCGAGAAATTCTTATTTTAGAAAAAAATGAAGATGAGAAAGAATCTACTTGGAATTTTATTTTGAGGCAATTCAATTTTAATTATTCCGTTATAATAGCAGAAGCCTATGTTAGATTGTATGATGGTTAAATATTATTTTTTAAAATATATTTAGAATCATTAAATAAGTGAAATTATTCATAAAGACATATATTCATTAATTTTTTAAAAATTTGAGGATTTTTTAATAGCTTTAAATTTTATTCTTGTTTAGACATTTTGAATTGTGGGCATTAAAATAGTATTGTTGCATGAAAACATTTTTATAAAGTTTATTTTAAAATAATATAGCTTGAAATATTAATTTTTTAAATATTTAGTTTAATGGTATGTTAAGATATTCATTAATTTTTTTAATCAAAATATAAAATTTAAATGTTGGAGATCACTTTTATTTTTATTTTTTTAACATGTTTGTTTAACATAGATTTTAATAATTTTTATTTTATTTTAAAAAAATCAAGCAGTGTTTAAAACACAGAAGAAACTTCGACGTGTTTTAAGTATTTTTCTAATTTTCTAAAAATAAAAAAAATATTTTTTTCTAATATTCTATATATAAATATTCTAATATGATAATCACCCTGGGTTAAATGACACCACTGTTGGCATCCTCACCCAAACGACCACTGAGGCCAGCGCTTTGGTAGCCATCATCATAACTACATAAATCAAATTATTTGATATTTAATAAAAATAAAAATACTTTTTAAGATACCAAATACATTTTATTGTATATGGAATTTATAATCAAACTAATTTGCTGGACGAGCTGAACTTATTAACAATAAAAGAAATTTTACAGAGTCAATTAAAATGAACCCATATCAAGCCTTAAAAGCAAAATTGAAATTTTTTGGATATTAATTGGAGGAGTAAATGATCCTCATATTTTGCATGCTTATAGTTGAATCGAGTAATTTGACAAGATGAATCCATTGACCACATGATTACTTAATTTGACATCATTAACACACTTAAATTCAAAAAGAATGATCTAATATCAAGGGAATCAATATGAATTGTACCATGGAGTGTTCCACTCTCAAAATTTAGCTATTTTTTTACAAGGCATGCTACTCTCTACATTAAAGAGGCTCTTAGTTTGAGATCTAAGCAGTTAGAGGCATGAAATTTTTTGAAAATTGACCTGAGCACCACTGCCAAGCCACTTTTATCGGACAATCTCCCGATTTTTGCCATCTAACCACTACTTGATTGCCTTGTAAGACCACCATTCGACCACTATTGTCATAACTCCCTCGGTTGACACATTAACCGCTTTTCAACAGCAACCATCTGACCACCACCGGATCATTGTCATCAAATCACTATCGATTGCCACTTTTGGATCACCATCATCAAATAATCATTGCCAACCTCTACCATTAGACCACTATCGTCTGACTATCATCATCAAACCTCCACCTGAACACTATCGTCAGATAATCAACATCTTCAGATCATCGTTGTTAGACCAACATTGCTTAACCACGATCATTGGACCATGAATATCATTTGACTACGTATACAATCATCGTTGAGACGTTGACCATCACCATTGGATTGCTACCACCTGATCATCATAGTCAAATCGATGTAGCCTGACCACCATCATCATTGCCCTATCAATTTTAAATATGCATTTTGTATTTTAAATAGTTTTCAAATACATTTTTAAAGTATAAAATTTTAAAAAGTAAAAAAAATTATATTAAAAAAAATTGTTTTTTCTATAACATAAGTTGCTTATCTGAAAGACTAAAACCAACTCTTAAAGGGTAGAGCAACCCCAACTATTTTAAGGGAATTTTTTTTTTGGTATGGTATTTTTATTTGTATACTAAAAAGACTCGTGACAACATAGAGAGAGAGATTAGTTTCTTAATTTTATACGAAAGCCCATCACTTATATAAATTGAATGAAAGAACACAAGAGACATCACAATTTTTATATGAAAACCACTAAAAGTTAAAAAACCATGTGGCCTAATCTTGTTAAAATGATCTATTATGAATGTATTATTTCATATTTATGCCTTTTCCCTCAATTGAAGAACATGCAATTACAAAATTGAAAACTTTAACTTGGTTTCCTATTAGTTTAGTAGACATTGTAGAAGTAGTGGAAGGTTGTGACATTGATCAGGAAATGAAAATGGACAATAAAGGTCACAAAATGGTGATCATAATCTAACGATCGATGATGATGCGAAAATCATGATAGTCAGGCAATGATAATAAGACTATTTTGGCGAGGAAGATAGTAATTTTTGCCATCTAACCACTACTTGATTGCCTTGTAAGACCACCATTCGACCACTATTGTCATAACTCCCTCGGTTGCCACATTAACCGCTGTTCAACAACAACCATCTGACCACCACCGGATCATTGTCATCAAATCACTATCGATTGCCACTATTGGATCACCATCATCAAATAATCATTGCCAACCTCTACCATTAGACCACCGTCGTCTGACTATCATCATCAAACCTCCACCTGAACACTATCGTCAGATAATCAACATCTTCAAATCATCGTTGTTAGACCAGCATTGCTTAACCACGATCATTGGACCATGAATATCATTTGACTACGTATACAATCATCGTTGAGACGTTGACCATCACCATTGGATCGCTACCACCTGATCATCATAGTCAAATCGATGAAGCCTGACCACCATCATCATTGCCCTATCAATTTTTAAATATGCATTTTCTATTTTAAATAGTTTTCAAATACATTTTTCAAGTATAAAATTTTAAAAAGTAAAAAAAATTATATTAATTTTTTTTTCTATAACATAAGTTGCTTACCTGACAGACTAAAACCAACTCTTAAAGGGTAGAGCAACCCAACTATTTTAAGGGAATTTTTATTTTTGGTATGGTTATTTGTATACTAAAAAGACTCATGACAATAGAGAGAGAGATTAGTTTCTTAATTTTATACGAAAGTCCATCACTTATATAAATTGAATGAAAGAACACAAGAGACATCACAATTTTTATATGAGAACCACTAAAAGTTAAAAAACCATGTGGCCTAATCTTGTTAAAATGATCTATTATGAAAGTATTATTTCATATTTATGCCTTTTCCCTATTGAAGAACATGCAATTACAAAATTAAGAACTTTAACTTGGTTTCCTATTAGTTTAGTAGACATTGTAGAAGTAGTGGAAGGTTGTGACATTGATCACGAAATGAAAATGGACAATAAAGGTCACAAAATGGTGATCATAATCTAACGATCGATGATGATGCGAAAATCATGATAGTCAGGCAATGATAATAAGACTATTTTGGCGAGGAAGATAGTAGGGTGACAATAATCAAGGATAGTTGGACAATGGTGGTTGAGCGACAAAAAAACATTTTTGGTTGTCATCAACATCGATTATTGAGCAGGGCTTTAGAGCTCTTCAGATGTCCAAACTCTCTTTAATTTTAAGTGTAGGTCTAAGCCTCATCCATGCAAAGAATGATGGTATTTATTATTATTTTTGGGTGCAATTTTGATAATTTTAGTAAAAATTCCTAAAATACTTCGATGGCACGTAGTACATCTTTAATCATGCATCGTTCTTTTAGCAATCAAGTTCCTTAATAACTTTATAATTAGCCTTATTTAGGGGTTATTAGCCTAATTTTTTAAAACAAATTATCCGTCCCTATTTTTTTATGTTATTTTTTTTTGATGATTTTCTTTCTTATTTCATCACATCTTCTTAATATTCTTTATTTAATTTTTTTTGGTTAGATGATCATTTGTATATGTATATTTCTCCCAAATTTTTTATTTCCAAAATATATCATTTTAATTTTTTAGAGAAGCTTGTTTTTTTATGTCCTGATGTTGAAATTATAATTTTTTTTTTTGTTTTTGTTTTAATTTATGTGGTTACACTATAATTTTAAGAATTATCTCAAAGTTATTTTCTTAGAACAATTCTTAATTGGTTATTATTAAATGATTCATGCATTGCATTCATGCCATAGAAAAACTCATTGAAGTGTTAAATGAAAATTTCTATCTTACTTGATGTCATTAGAAAGAGAATTAAGTGAGTTTCAATTTATTGTAATTTTTTTATATTTTTCTTTCAGTTTTTATATATTATCTTATAAAAAGTATTTATTTTTATTTCATTTGACTTATTCAGATTTTAATTTTCTCATCTTTAAATAAATTGTAATAAAATTACCGGCCAAATTTTTTGTTTCTATTTATAAACCACAAATTCTCCAACATTTAAGGATCTCTAACCATTCACCATTCTAAGCCAAGTAAGACACAAAATGCGGTACTATAAGTTAATATAATTTAGGCCTCGTTTGATTAGGTTTATTTCCTCCGTTTCCGTTTGAATAAGCGTTAATCAGTTTTTCGTAACTGTTTGGAAGACAAATTTAACCATAATCAATTTTTATTAAATCACGTATTTTGAGTGGTTACAAAATTTTTTCGTTGTCTGCTTATTCATTTAAACAACTCAGTTTCACTCACCAAATGTCCGAATTAACCCTACACGTTCTGCCGATCGATTCCGAAATCTCGCTCGATTCATAATAAAAAGCCCGAACAAGACAGGCTGCTCCCGATCGATTCAGGAAACCGAACAATCCCTTTCAGCATTTTCTGCGTAACTTCCAAGCTGAAACCGAATTCCCTACCATCTATGATCTTTTCTTCTTCCTCCTTCGTTGTTGTTGGACTTCGCTCCTTCAACGACGTTCCCTCCCTATCACGGAACTTTAGGGTTTATCGGAAGCAACGACGGTAGATCGCTCGCTCTGAAGGTAACTTTCTTCGTTTCTTTGTCTGCTCATTCCGCCTTGAGATTTACGGGCACAAATCCCGTTTGCCAGGATTTTGCAAAAATCTTGCTCGAATACTACGTAAATCCTGGTTCTGAACATTCCCTAGTGGTTTTCCTTGTCGCAGATGCATACGTCGGACAATCTAACCTTCTCCTAATCTTGTTAATCCAGGTTCTTCTGCTCTTGGAATTCTCCCGCTTGGCAGCTCGTTCAGAAGAGGCGTTCTTCTTTCTATTTGAAGTGGTTCAACTAATTTCTTCCGATCATCAGCAACGTCAAGCTTCTTCCATTGTTTCATGTGATTCGCTTACCCTATTTTCTACTACTGCTTATTCTATATGAAGTGGTTCAACTAAAACTTTTTTTCTTCCCTTACAAAAAATTACAACTGTTAATTATTATGAGGCACAATTTGATACAATATGTATTATTTATAAAAAATAAAAAGTAACCTACAATTAGATGTTTTTTAAATCAATAAAATGATTTTGTTCGTATAAATAATACAACCATCTTAAATTTTTTTTTTAAACATCTAGACGGGAAATCAAAAAGAAGGATGTGCACCTGTATCATGGGACATAGATACGACTTTAACATATTGTGATATATATATAAGAGAAATAGAACTGGGAAATAGACCAACTACACATTTTACTAAAGAAGGTTGGAAAAATCTACTTAAAAATTTCAACGAACGCACTGAACAAACTTATGACCGAAACCAACTTAAAAATAAGTGGGACCAATTAAAGAAAGACTGGAAGCAATGGAAAGATTTGTTGCGAGGCGAGACTGGAATTGGTTGGAATCCAATTAAAAAAACGGTTGATGCTTCTAATGATTGGTGGAATGAAAAATTGCAGGTATCTCTCAAATTTAAAATTATTCACTTTATACTCTAAATTCAAACCAACACTTACGTAATATAACGCATGATTCATAATTAATCATTTGTTGTACTTTAGGTAATGCCAAATGCTAAGAAGTTTCGTTTCAATAGAATACCACCAGAGTTGGAAGAGAAGTTGGATCTTATGTTCAGTCGTATTGTTGCAACTGGGGAGAATGTTTGGATTCCTAGTTCTGGTGTACTTCCCCCAGAATTAAATGACAATTACGCAATCTCATCTGAAGAAGAAGAGTGCACTCAAGATGAACAAACACATCTTCCACATGTTCCTACAAATGAGCCTACAAGTAACTACGATACACAGAGATCACAACAGATTGCCACATTATTGCGTAAAAGGAAAAGAGTTAGAACTCCTAAGTCGGATACTAGAGAACTTTTTTCTAAATCATGTTAAGGACCTCGTGGATGCTACAAAATCTATAAGTTCTGCCATAAGTACATCAAATAAAAATCGTTCAACATTTACTATCCTAGAGGTTTTATAAGAGATATCTAAAATTCCTGATATATTTGACAATTTTGAGTTATATGGCTTTGCCTTAGAATACTTTAAAGATAAGGATAACCGGGAGATATTCATGGGAATACCGATGGAAATAAGATTATGGTGGCCTCGAAGGAGTTTTGATAAAAGTTTCTTTTAACTGCCCATTGAAGAAGAAGGAATAAGCAAGTACCTCATAGCTCCATCTCTTCAAAATTGAAATCAACAGTTACATCATGTTTTCTGTTCTGTTCTTGTAGTAGTTGTTATTGTTTTTAGTTAGGTTCATAACTTATTTCATTTGTGTTTATTTAGGTTGTTGCTTATTTCTATATGTGATTCTGGATGTAATTATGTTATGTTACTTTACTCATTAGTTTTTTGTTGTGGACTATTAGGTATTTCATTTGCTCAGGGATATGTGATTGTTTAACAAGCCACATCAATGGCTGTGTTAAAAGTCTTTGGTGTTGATTCTTCTGCTGATTTGCACATTTTTCATTGGTTAGGCTGTTCTGTGTGGAGATAGAGGCTAGTTATCTGATTTTTTTTCTAGTGAGAATAACAGTTGATTGACTAATTTTGCTGCTAATCGGAGGTTCTGTTTGTCGTTGACAGTGTTGGCTTCTGGTTCTATCAACTTTTTTGCCTGTTCTGTGTGGAGAAATGAATAAAGTTTTTTTTTATTTTTATTATGCATAAATACTCTTTTACATAACGTAAGGCAATCTCATGCAAAAGTACCCTGTTAAGCAATACATGATTGATTGGTTAGATCAAAAAACTTAAAACATTGATGTTGATCTACCATAGTAGAAAAATTAACAAAATTACAAGAATTTTTACAAAGGATAAGCATCTAAAAAAATCAGCACACTCAAATATTTTATAGACCAGGTTCAAGAAGGTATAAAATTCAAAGATAACACTGAATAATTTTTTTTTTTAGTACTGATAACACCGAACTAGTTTCTCTGCTATGTATGGTTATAGCGTTCAGTTGATGATTGATCTGTCCCTTTTAATCAAGTATCTTATTTCTTTTTAGACATCATATCCTTTTTTTGTATCTCTAGCTATTGAGTGGTGAAACTTATTCACCTCGTTACGGTCATCAGCTAGCATTACTGGAATTTGAAGTACTTGTTTCTTTCCTGAAAGATAATCTTTGTTTTTTTTTACATGTTGGGGAGGAGGTCTAAATGTTACTCGTTTGGCCTTCCCAGTCGTACGCCTGTATCCATTTAAGCGAAATAAATCAGCCAATATAATGAAATATGAACTACACAGGAGCTCAATTTCTTGCCTGTAGATCAAAAATAAGATCTAACAATGATCATTTTGTTTGATTGTTAACTCAATCCAATCAAATGATAGAATTTAATTATTTCATTTTATTTTTAAAATATAAGATTTGACTTCAAACAACCAAGTGAGGATGAATTATTCTATGCGGGCACCGAAGAACCGTCCAGTATGAACAATAATTGATCATGTTGCGCTTTTACTGTTTACAGAGACAAAACCGAACGATGCTTCCCGTCCGATATCCGGTGTCTGCACAGAATAATCTCTCCTGAGGCTTAAGCTGAAACTAACTGTATATGTGATTATATAAATACCCGAGAAGGCCAAGTTCTTTGGTAGCTTTGTACTGGATGGGAACCTCCATTAGAGCAGCCAGTGCGAAAGCTTAAACTAGCATTTTTGGCCATGATCTTGGAGAAGTTAACAAACTGCATTTTATTGTTTCTTAAATATTGCAATTCTGATTCAATATAGCATCATGGTTGTAATGATGTGTTTATGAAATTTTAAATACGTTAAATGTCATACATTTTAATGTATCTTTTCAAAAAAAATTTGTAAGTTTCTATTTTGTCAGATAGTTCTCATGCAGAGTCAAAGTTCTATTTCTATCTTTTTAATGTATCAAATTTTCTTGTTAAATTTAGTAATTTGTAGTATTTTTTACTGTTCCAGATCAATAATGGCAGAGGATTTGTTAAATTTTGGGGAGGACGAAGTACTTGATGATATGTCAGAAGTTAATGAGCGTAAAGGAGTGGTAGAATTTACTCTTATAATACTCACAACGGCGTGTGCAATTCATGATTACTATGTATTGCATGTTTGCAAGAATCCTTGCATGACATCAGCTCAAATGGGAGATAAATGGTTGTGTGAGTTGTTGCATGGCCATCCAAATAGATTTCATAACATGTTCAAAATGTCACAAGTTATTTTTATGGACTAAGTTTCTTTGTTGGAATCATCATATGGTTTACATGGATCTCGCAGAACTACTACTCGAGAGGTACTTGCAATAACTTTGTACATTTTGGGACATAATAAGAGTATTTGATTAACATGTGAACGATTTCAGCACTCTACAGAGACGATTAGTAGGTTTTTTTATAATGGTTTGCAAGCAATAGTTCGATTATCAATGGAGATAATTGCACCTGTAGATAAAGTTTTCCATCATATTCCTGAAAAAATAACTAATGACAAAAGGTACATGCCATACTTTAAAGATTGCATTGGTGTTATTGATGGAACACACGTTGATGCACGCATTCCTGTTGAAGAACAGGTCGCTTATATTGGACGTCATCATTCACCGACACAAAATGTTATGGCTGCATGTTATTTCAACATGTGTTTCACATTTGTTTCACCTGGTTGGGAGGGTTCGGCAGATGATGAACGTATATTTAAACATGCAGTGATGGATCCGAAATATAATTTTCCAGCACCACCTCCAGGTATTACAAATTTATAGACTGAAATTCTTAAATTTATTAATTATATTATATTGTATACTAATCAACAAATTTTTGAACAGGAAAGTTTTACTTAGTTGATGCAGGTTACCCTCTACAAAGGGGATATTTGAAGCCATACTTGGGAACCAGATATCACATACCAGATTTTAGAAGAGGTAGTAGAACTATTATGGGACACAAGGAGCTTTTTAATAATAGACATTCCTCACTAAGAAGTGTAATTGAACGTTCCTTTGGTGTATGGAAAAAGAAATGGGGAATATTAAGAGATATGCCTAATTATAGTTTTAAGAGTAGATTTTTATAATAAAATCTCAAAAGCAGAACTCCTAAACAAACAATTTAAATTAACTTTCAAGTATTAATAAACACTTTTAAAAATATTATTCAAACATATCTCATTATTGAAACTCCATTTTATTGAACGGCTTTTTCTCAACCTCCGTTTCTAAAACTCCTTTTTATGTAAGCATAAACTTAATCAAATGAAGCCTTAAACACAAACTTTTCACCAAAATATAAACCCATAATAGAACAAAACTTGATGAGACAAATCCAATGAGCCTAATATTATTTGACTCTAACATATTTTAGGAATCTAAATATTGAATAAATAATCTTTGATTGTGGAAATCAAAATAATCCTTTAATTCGATGGAGTCCTTTTAGTTTTCCTTGAATTTTCTCTTTATGTATGGGACATGCCACTCTTGAAATCTATAAATAGGTTCACACTCACCGCCATCGGACGTGTGCTTAGCCAACACACTCAAACTTTAGATGTCCAACTATTATCGTTGAGATTTCACTTACCAACAACAACTATCAAACCTTCACCTCTCAACTGTCCTTTCATGCCTTTCATGGACAACAGTCACAGTCAGACCACCATCGCCAAGCAACAATCCTCCTTTCACTATCTCCAGACTATAAGCCTCGGGAATTGGTCTCAAGAATATAACCCTTTGACTATCGTCGCCTGACTATGGTTCGTACAACATTCCCAAGGCTTGGACCATCATTGCTTTACTTCATTTGAAGGACATCATTATTCAACTAATATCTTAAAAACACCATCGATCAACTAGGGTCATATAACCACTAACATCGAACTATGGTCCTTAGAACATCATCACCTGACAATGATCCTTAGACCTCATTATCTGACTAAGATTCTTAGATCTCAATCACAAGACTATGAACCTTCCAATATTTATTACTCGTCTACTATGATCCTTGGACCACTGCCATTTAACTCTGGTGCTCAGACCATCTAGAGGTCCGGTTACCTTATGGAACACCTAATGATCTAATTTGAAAAAATTCCATACTTAAAATATTTTAATCTCTTACTAGAGCCACTTATAATCATCCATATAAAATAATAAACATAACAAAAGCAAACTTTTCTTTCTTATTTCATCAAAACATATATTACATTTACAAAAGAATCTTTTACACTAGTCATGAATACATATTTTAATTAATCATATATTAATACATTTTTATGAATGAAAATATGTAATAAAAAAAAAAAAAAAAAAAACTTTGCACCATAATCAGATTTGGCTCACTCCACTGGGTCTTTACCCTTCCTTGAAATAAGGAACAATCATATAATGAGCAGACGCTAGGTAGTCACAATACCTATATCTTCACCCAATTAACAAAAAGTAGAATAATATGCATGTATTCATTCAAGTTGTGTTCCGACAATATGCTTTATAAATTCATGTAAGGATAATCATAAGCAGTCATAATCATGTAAATAATTAATAATAATTAAATCAATTCGACTCGTCGTCTTATAAAGTTTATAGGAAGATAATCATGTGAGTCACTAAAATGATGTAGTTACACTTTGATTATCTTAGTTATATATGTATGATAAATTTATAAATGTCATTCAACTACGCTATCATGTCCTAACTTATTATTATCTTTCACGATGCATGTCAAGTTGTCTTTTGTATGCAACATCTGCACATTCTCATGGATCATGTGTATTCTATATCGGCAAATACATCATTATGCATCAAGTCCATGTATCTTTCATATATCATATGACATATGCATACTCAAGTTATTATTAATCATCATATAATGTATGCACTTACACATTTATAATAATACAAGTCAGGACATTTAATTTGGTATTTTTTCTTATATTTTGCCATATGGTATCTATCTTGAATCATTGTGTCAATATATCATAAGGATATATTGTAAGGGTTTTAGTTCTTATTTATCAGCATAACTTTTAAACTTATTTCTCCTTATTTTATATCTTATAACTTTTATCTTTTATTTTGATTACACAATAAAATCATTATTTAAAGGATATCCCTTTGACCCATCATCCTATAAAGGAATCATGCTCGCGTCAACCAAAATGACTCTATAACTAACTAGCATTTCAATTATCGTCACCGACAAACTATCACAAGTTATTGCCACTGACGACTACCATCACTGCGCCTAATGATCAATGTTAGTAATCGCCTCCGTTATCTCTAAACTTTTGCTAAGATCTAATTCTGCTATTGGTTTTAAATTTTTTTTCTTATTAACATCATACTTCTATAAACCCTATAAAAGATATATTTTTTTTCTTAAATAGTACTTTTCTTTCTCAACTTTAAAAATGAAAGAATTTTTTGATCTTCTATTAAATAGTACATTTTTTAACTACGACACAACTCATGATTTTCTTCCCTTTTTTGTGTATTCCCCATAAAAAAATTTTGGCCTAATAACTTTTATCTATGTGTGTTAAATTTTTTGTATAACACAGAGACATAAAATATACATACTATTGACTCAAAATTTCTAACACGTAACACTTTCAAAATTAAAATTAGGATGAACCATACTCCAATCTTAGCAAACTTATAATCAAACTGAATGTATTGATTATATAAATCCAATTACACTAAAAATGATTTAATCTGAGTTCAAATAGAGTACCCATAACAATATCAGAAATATTAGGATATTATTTGGGTGACCAAATGATCTCCAAATATGTCATATTTATAGTCAAATCTAATGGCTTTATGATGCAAATCCAACGTGCCCTGGATTGTTTGATTCTGACATCCATTAAGCAGCTAAATGTTAAATAAATATTATATGATTGCGGAAATAAATATTATTTATTTGATTGAGTGGTCAAGATTTGCCCCAAATTTTCTCTAAAATTATGGGACATGCCACTCTTAAAATCTATAAATAGGCACACAGTTCCTATATTGCAGATGAGCTTAAAGGATTTGAAAATTAATGGCAATAAATACAATAGAGAGGCCTATGGCTTGAAGAATCTTAGAGCTCCACTCGAGCAACACCACTGGAAAGACCTTGCCACTAAATGGCTACCGCTTGACCTATATCAGACCCTTTCATAGCCACCACCACTGAATGTCCACTTAGCTAACTCCATTGAACTTTTCATAACCGACCATTATTGTTGGACTTTTACATACCGACACCAACCATTGAATCTTCACCTCTCAATTATCACTGTCATACCTTTCATGTCCAACTACCATTGTCAGACCATAATCGCCTAGCCATAGTCCTCCAATCACCATTGCCCAATTATTTTGCTTGGGCAAAAGTCTTAAGACTATGATCCTCTGATTATGATTGCCCAACTATGGCCCGTTTAACTATTATTGTTCGGTGACTATTATCCTTCATCCACCATTGCCTGAACTATGATCTCAAATAATCATCACTTGAAGAAAAACATCTTACCACCATTTATCGACTAAGGTCCTGTGATCACTATCGTTAGACTACGATCCTTGGAACATCATCGCCCGATAATTAATGGTTCTCAAACCTCAATTTCCTTTCTATGATCCTCAGACATATCTTATAAGATTATGGACCTTCCAACATCTATAAATTGTCGACTATGATTCTCAAACCACTTTCATTTGACTATAGGCATTAGACCTTCTATCACGCCTCAAGATCTAATTTTAAAGAATCTCTAACTTAAAAGCTCAATAAAAGCATAGTAGGTCACTATAACCTTTATTTATACCAAATGCATCAAAGTAGAATAATAGTAGTGTACGCATGTCAATATGCACGTATGCCCCAAACGTTGTACTTGATGCATGTCTTGTCACTTCTTTACTATTTATGTTAGGTACCTTATATCCAAACTAAATATGATAATTTCTACCAATTTTATACCTATTTTTTATCTTAATCATTTCAGAAAATTGGTTTTAGAAGAAAAATTAATGGACGAAATTTTAATCTAATGCAACCAAAATGCTCAGAATGATAATCTTTATTATATATCAAAAGTTATAAGATAGAAATATGCTAAATAAGGATATAATACATTTTAATAAGATTTGTGAGATATAAAACTAAAACTAAAATTCATTAGAAATAAAAATAGGATTTGAGTTACCGAACATAATTAGAACAAGTCTCAAAACAACGATGATGGACACAAATCACCAAAAAGCAACTTTCTCTCTCCTCTTCTCTCTTCTCTCTTCTCTTCCCTTCTTCTCCTTTCTTGTCGAGCAACTGAATGAGGTATAGGGCAATGTATTGGGTGCTTATGAAATTATGTACTGGATTAGTTTATCAAAATAGATGATTTTTCAAACCCAACACTTCAATGCTCCAAATTTTTGCACCATATTGCTCTCCTTGATTACATCAAACCTTATAATCTGGCAATGTTACACTCACTACAGGAAAAACGTAATTTTCCGGCAGACATTTTCGCCGGAAAGTTGGCCAAAATCCGTCGGAAAGTAGCATTTCTGGAGGATTTCCGGCGGAAATATTTCCACCGGTTTAACGCGCGTCGTTAAAGATCTTCCGGCGTAAGATAATACGCCAGAAACATTTCTGGCGTATTTCCGACGGATATTCCGCTGGAAAAAATTGACGGCGGATTTTTTTTCCTCCGGAAAGTAAAGAAAATTCAAAAAAAAATCCAAAGCTAATCGGCCCGCCTAGCCAGAACGTCCGCTGCACCCAATTCCCACTCCGGTCTAGTAGCCCGTCCGCCAGCAGTGAGCCCACCTGCGTGAAATCTCGCCGTGTCCTGCCCCCGCGTGAATGACTTCAGCGGGGTTCGAACCCCGCCCACTCCGAAGATAAGCTTCAGCACGCGTCATCTGCCATCAATTCCTTAAACCAAAGTCTGTTTAAACTTAGACTTTTTTTTTATTTACCTTATAACTGATAAAGTATTATTTTTAATTAGTTAATTAAATTAGTAAATTTAATTTAACAAAATTTGTTTAATTAAATTAGTTAGTTAATCTTTATTTCAATGGAAATTACGCCGGAAATGAGCTGTTTTCCTGTAGTGACTTTATAAGCATAGTGACTCAGCCCTCCTTTCCAAATGTTCATGCATACAAGAATTTCCATGAGGCTTATTTATAGGTCATTATTTTGTTTTTAATTATGCAAAATTTAGGTTATTATAGCTACATTGCTGCCTACTACCCTTTGACCACTATCACACTACCACGGTCATTCCAATATCCAAAGCTCATCTCCTCCAACCTATATTGCTAGCTTATTATAATCCATGGATCACAATTTCTCAATTATAATCTTTTGATCTCTGTCACATATGATACCCTTACTTCTACCGACTAGAGTTCTTAAACCAACATCCCCCAACTACGATCCTAAGACTGTCATTTCCCTGCTATGGTCCTTCCGACCTCCATTAGTCTAACTACAATCCTCAAACAATCTTCTCTTGAATATAATTCTTCATTTCTCCATTGTCTGCTAACTATAGTCCTTTGATTGTGTTTGTCAACCAAATATAGTGATTTGAATTCCATCAACATCCAACAAAGGTCCCTGACAATAATCCTAATTACAGTCACTAAACTGTAATCCCTAGACCATTATGACCCAACTATGTTACCTGACCCTCAGTCACTTGAATACGACGACCCTCCCAACCTCCTTCACATACCAACTAGGGTTGTTAGACCATCGTCACCTAACTACGATTCTTCCAGACTCTATTTCCCACAAACTATAGTCCTCAAACCACCGTCACCCAACTATGATTCTTTTAATCTTTATTGCTTGTTATTATGGCCCTTCAATAGTGGGCACTCACTGACTAAAGTGTTCTAACTTCGGTCATCTTCTAACTATGATACTTACCTAATTACAACCTTTGGACCACTGTCACCCCTTGACTATGGATCTCAAACCACAATCACCTTAATATTATCCTCAAACCACTATCATCCGACTACAATCCTTCGACCATAATTTTCAACTCTAGTCCAAAATCTATGTCACATGACTATGATCCTTTCGACCCCTCAATGTTTAAGTGTTAGGCTCATAATGATTTCCTCAATCATAAAGCATTTATTAAACATTTAAGTGTCTTATTATGTTATAATAAAGCAATTCTGGGCTCCTTGGATTTGTCTAGTCGGGATGACCGATTCGACTATATGCAAGACAAATTTGGTGATCATCGAGCCATCCAAATAAGGTCCTAAAATTTTTAACTATATTTCAGGACAAAGATTTGGGCACACTTAGTCTCGAATAGACAACTTTTGGTATCATTGAGCTCGTCTTGTGAAGACATTCAATTCAACTATTGGTTTGCAAAACTCAAAATTTGGATGATCCTAAATATAATTTTAGAAGTTTTCACGTTAAATATGCCTCAAGATTCATGACCGATTAAAATAATTTTCAATTACATATAGTTCATAAATGATACTTTACTTATCTTAAAAGATTTAAATTTTATTGTATTACATTTTAATATAAAAATAGAGTTTAAATTTTTTTAAATATAATATTTAATATTTAAATTCTAAATTTTTTTTACGTAAAAGCCTTGCAAAAGCAGCTCGACGTAAGTAAAAATTTCATATTCTGAATATATAATTCCCATCTTGTTGTATTTATTTCTTAATTTTTTTTCTTCTTAAGATAACTTTGGTTGTAATTGGATTAGTTTGGATCGCTATTTTATAATGTATGTGATAATCTTTGCAGGCTCTATTCCCTGGCCTTTTGCTGTCGGAAGTCACATCAGATATGTAACTGAATGAGACAATTCTTCATTCTACTTTTGGATGTTTCCACCACAAAGTTTATATCGATACAAATAAGATTACGATCTTCTCGGCAGAAGAAGCAAAGGAGGGAAAGTCACGCAACATTTACAGATTTTCAGAATATGAGCATAGTTATTTGTATTTTTGAAATTTTATCTTCCCTAACAAGTTATGTAAATTCTATTTTTATTTAACTTATAGAGTTAACCAAGTTATGTACATTCTTATGTTGGGAAATTTTATTTAACTTATGGAGTTAAAAAATTCTTCCAACTCGAAACGTTTAATTTTTTTCCTTTATTTTTCTTTATATTTTTGTACATTCTTTAATAATGATGAAATGCTTATAATATAATGAGATGAATAACCAAATAACATAATTTATATATTGTATGGTGCTAAAAGACAGACAAAAATAAGAAAATCACTACAACAAAGTAAACAAGTTCATTAGGCAAACCCAATACACAACCAAGAAAAGGATTTGCCTTTTAAGCCATTCATCTTCATCAACATTTACTTATAGAGTTAACCAAGTTATGTACATTCTTATGTTGGGAAATTTTATTTAACTTATGGAGTTAAAAAATTCTTCCAACTTGAAACGTTTTATTTTTTTCCTTTATTTTTCTTTATATTTTTGTACATTCTTTTAAAATAATGATGAAATGCTTATAATATAATGAGATGAATAACCAAATAACATAATTTATACATCGTATGGTGCTAAAAGACAGAGAAAAATAAGAAAATCAGTACAACAAAGTAAACAAGTTCATAAGGCAAACCCAATACACAACCAAGAAGACGATTTGCCTTTAAGCCATTCATCTTCATCAACATTTTCTTTTGTAATTGATACAACAACAACAGCAACATCAATCCATTATCCCACTACGTGGGGTCGGCTACATGAATCCTTTTTTCTCCATTGTGTCCGGTTTAGAGGCATGTTCTCATTTAGATCTAATAAAGAAAGATCAATTATAATATTTTATAACCGAGTCTTTTTAGGACTACATTTACCTTTCTTAACACAGGTTAAATCTAATACATCTATTCTCCTAGTTGGGTCATTGGAAGGCCGCCGTTTTATGTGACCAAACCATCTAAGGCTACTCTATCTAATCTTATCAACCACTGGAGCTTCTCCAACCTTTTCACATATATGCTCATTTCATATCTTTTCTCTTAGAGTAAAGCCACTCATCCATCTGAGCATCATATCTGCAACACATAACTTAATATTATGATTTTATTTTAATGGCTAACATTCTCCTCCATAAAGCATTACAGGTCTAACCACCATCTTATAGAATTTTCCCTTACGTTTGAGTGGTGTTTTTCTATCAAACAATAAGCCCGATGCATTCCTCCACTTCATCCATCCATCTTGAATTTACTAGTAATATCCCCATCTATTTCACTATCACTCTGAAAAATAGACCCAATATATCTAAAACGTGTACTCTTATTAATGACTTGATCGCTCAAGCTCAAAAACCCCCCACTAGATATATTAATACTAAAATTATACATCATGTATTTAGTTTTAGATCTACTCAAACAAAAACCTTTAGGCTCCAAAGATGACCTCCATGATTCAGGTTTAGCTTCAACTCCCTCTTTAGTCTTATCAACAAGAAAAATATCGTTAGCAAAAATCATACACCAGGGAACATCATCTTGCAAATTTTTAGTAAGAACATTTTGTTAAATTATTCATAAATACATTAAGTGAAATTATTTTAGGAAAATTAATTTTTAAAATATATTTAGAATAATTAAGTAAGTGAAATTATTCAAAAAGACATTTAGTACTTGAGAACAAAATTTTTTAAAATTTTAGGATTTTTTAATAGCTTTAAATTTTATTCTTGATTTGACATTTTGAATTGTGGGCAATAAAATAGTATTGTTGCGTGAAAACATTTTCATAAAGTTTACTTTAAAATAATATAGGTTGAAATGTTAATTTTTTAAATATTTAGTTTAATGCTATGTTCATATATTCATTAATTTTTTTATTCAAAATATAAAATGTTGGATATCACTTTTATTTTTTATTTTCTTAACATGTTTGTTTAGCATAGATTTTAATAGTTTTTATTTTATTTTTAAAAAATCAAGCAGTGTAAAACACAGAAAATAACTTCAATATGATTTAAGTATTTTTTCTAATTTTCTACAAAAATAATTTTTTTTCTAATATGATGATCACCATGGGTCAAATGGCATTGCCATGGCAACCACTGTCCCCATCTTCACCCAAACGACCACTGAGACCAGTGCTTTGGTAGCCACCATCATAACTAGATAAAGATGGTTTTTGATAAATCATAAAAATCTGTTTGATTCACACGAATCTCAATGCATATTGAAATGTAAACCTTAAAATTTTGCTCTAGAGTATTTGAACTCTAATTTTAAAGAATTTATAATCAAACTAATTTGCTCGACGAGCTGAACCTATTGACAATAAAAGAAATTCTACAGAGTCCAAATGAACCCATATCAAACCTTAAAAGCAAAGTTGAAAATTTTGGGATATTAATTGGAGGAGCAAATGATCCCCACATTTGGCATGCTTATAGTTGAATCGAGTAATTTGACAAGATGAATCCATCGAGTCCGTGATCATTTAATTCTGACATCATTAGCGCGCTTAAATTCAAAAAGAATGATCTAACATCAAGAGAATCAATATGAATTGTCCCATGGAGTTTTCTACTCTAAAAAGTTTGTTATATTTACAAGGCATGCTACTCTCAACATAAAAGAGGCTCTTCGTTTGAGATCTAAGCAGCTTAGAGACATAAAGAATTCCAAAAATCGACCTGAGCACCCCTACCAAGCCACTTTTGTCGTGCAATCTCTCGATTGTTGCCATCGAACCACTACTTGATTGCCTTGTAAGATCACCATTCAACCACTATTATCGTACCTTCATCAGCTGCCACATTAACTGCAGTTCGACAGCAACCATCTGACCACCACCCGATCATTGTCATATAATCACTATCGATTTCCACTATTGGATCACCATCATAAAATAATCATTGCGAACCTCTACCATTAGGCCACCATCGTCTGACTATCAGCATCAAACCTCCACCTGAACACTATCGTCAGATAATCAGCATATTCAGATCATCAGTGTTAGTCCATAATTGCTTGACCACGATCATTGGACCGTGAATATCATTGGACAACAATCATCGTTGAACCATCACCATTTGATCGCCTCCACCTGATCATCATAGTCAAATCGATGTAGCTTGACCACCATCATCATTGCCCTATCAGTTTTTAAATATGCATTTTCTATTTTTGATATTTTTCAAATAAGTTTTTCAAAAAAATAATTTTAAAAATTAATACATTAAAAATTTTTATTTTGCTGTAACATAAGTTGCTAACATGAAAGACTAAAACCTACCCATAAAGGGTAGATCAACCCCAACTATTTTAAGGGAAATTTTTTTTGGTATAGTATCTTCATTTGTATACAAAAAGGACTCGTGACATAAGCCTGTTTTTAAAATCCTATAGCATTCATGAGCTGACATTTCAACTAGCATGCATTGCATTAGTAACCAACTAATTAAAATTTAATTGCATTAGCTAGGAGCATCTAACCTACATAAGTCCGTGACCACTTAGGAAATTCTCTAGATGTCGGTCATATTTTTCTAAAGAACTGTACCATCCACCCATCTTTCATAATTGACTTGACAACATGATTTTGAATCGATTAGGTGGTTAGCTTGCTCCCCCAATCCAGGCCGGGATAAGTCCAGATCTTTGCATAGTATTAGCTAGGACACTGGTCTTAGTGTGTGCCGAACACTAAGCCCAACCTAGATTTAGGATCCGAGGCTACTACATTCGGTCTCGTAGTATACCTTAAATAGTAGGTAGGTCCCTTCCTTTCGGGGACTATAAATCATACTTATCCGCGTCACAGGATGACGCAACCTCCATCTCTTCTCTCACGCATGTGATTGATTGCTTGTCTTTCTTTCTCCAGTTTCTCTTTAGTACCCTAGAGCCTCCGAATGCTGGTGTGGGCCACGCATGTCTGATTCACCCCTTTGGGACCCTTCTTTCCTTTTGAGTAGGACTTCTTAGTCTACCCCTTGTGTCAATCCCACTTTAGGAAATGATAATGTATGATCCTTAATCGAGAGTTTTCTCAGGCTCTGGCCTGAGATGTAATTAACCACGGAGGCTTGCACCTGTGGGAAACTTGGCCCCACATCTACTAAACCCCATTCGAGCCTTTGTATCGGATGGGGGAAACCCGTGACTAGGTCGTGTATATTACTATCCATCGAGGTGTGTTGGCGTCAGCCTCTATTCTCAATGGTTAGTCGTATGCATGATCCAATCTGCCCTTCCAATCGACCCGTTCGAGCGGTGTTCTTTTCGGAGGTCCACACATTCAACCACTATTATCGTACCTTCATCAGCTACCATATTAACTACAGTTCGACAGCAACCATCTGACCACCACCCGATCATTGTCATATAATCACTATCGATTTCCACTATTGGATCACCATCATAAAATAATCATTGCAAACCTCTACCATTAGGCCACCATCGTCTGACTATCATCATCAAACCTCCACCTGAACACTATCGTCAGATAATCAGCATATTCAGATCATCATTGTTAGTCTATAATTGCTTGACCACGATCATTGGACCGTGAATATCATTGGACAATAATCATCGTTGAACCATCACCATTTGATCGCTTCCACCTGATCATCATAGTCAAATCGATGTAGCTTGACCACCATCATCATTGCCCTATCAGTTTTTAAATATGCATTTTCTATTTTTGATATTTTTCAAATAAGTTTTTCAAAAAAATAATTTTAAAAATTAATACATTAAAAATTTTTATTTTGCTGTAACATAAGTTGCTAACATGAAAGACTAAAACCTACCCATAAAGGGTAGATCAACCCCAACTATTTTAAGGGAAATTTTTTTTGGTATAGTATCTTCATTTGTATACAAAAAGGACTCGTGACAATAGAGAGGGAGATTAGTTTCTTAATTTTATACAAAAGTCCATCACTTATATAGATTGAATGAAAGAGCACAAGCGACATCAAAATTTTTATATGAAATCCTCTTAAAATGAAAAATTCATGTGGCCTTATCTTGTTAAAATGATGTATTATGAAAGTATTATTACATATTTGTGCCATTTCCCTCAATTGAAGAACATGCAATTACAAAATTGAGAACTTTAACTTGGTTTCTTATTAGTGTAGTAGGCATTATAGAAGTAGTGGAAGGTTGTGACATTGATCAGGAAATGAAAATGGACAACAAAGATCAAAAAATGGTGATCATAATATAACGATCGATGATGATGATAAAATCTTGTTTGTCGGGCAATGATGGTCAGCTATTTTGACGAGGAACGACAGTAGGGTGACAGTAGTCGAGTAAGGATAGATGGACAACGGTGGTTGAGCAACAAAAAAACAATATTTGTGGTCATCGACATCGATTATTGATCAGGGCTTTGGAGCTCTTCAGATGTCCAAACTCTCTTTAATTTTAAATGTTGGTCTAAGCCTCATCCATGCAAAGAATGACGATATTTATTATTATTTTTGGGTTAAATTTTTTATAATTTTACTAAAAATTCTTAAAAATACTCGGATGGACGGCATGCATTACTTCCTTAATCATGTATCGTTCTTTTAGTAATCAAGTTCCTTAATAACTTTATATTTAGCCTAATTTAGGGTTGATTAGCCTAATTTTTTAAAACATACCATCTATCCCTATTTTTGGATTTTTTTTTTATGATTTTCTTGCTTATTTCATCAAATCTTCTGAATATAATTTTATTTAATTTTTTTGTTAGGCGATAATTTGTATATGTATATTTCTCCCAATATTTTTTATTTCCAAAATACACCATTTTAATTTTTATAAGAAGCTTGTTTTTTCGATGTCCTGATGTTGAAATTATAATATTTTTGTTTTTGTGTGTGTGTGTTTTTTTTATTTATGTGGTTATACTAAAATTTTTAGAATTATCTAAAGTTATTTTCTTAGAATAAATTCTTAATTGGTTATTATTAAATGATTCCTGCATTGCATTCATGCCATAGATAAATTCATTGAAGTGTCAAATGAAATTTTCTATCTTACTTGATGTCATTAGAAAAAAGAATTAAGTGATCTATGTCTTTCAAAAATTAAGAGATATATACAGTTAAGGGAAGGATATATCATTAATTGCAACAAATTTTACATAGGAAGAGAAGAGATCGCCCAAAATTTATCTGCTTAAATTTTAATTGAGTGGCTTGATGAGAAGAATTCAAAGATCCAAGATTACTCAATTATGACATCATTAAGGCACTTAAATGCTGAATAAGTAGTTCATGATCAAGTGAATTAGTATGGATCGTACAATAGAGTATTTTGAATTTTGATTCAACTTATTAAAATTTCACCTAAAAAAGCCTATAAATAGAGCCTCATTCTTCACAAGAGAAGAGGAGGAAGAAGGGATAGAACTAAAGAGCTCTCTTACAATTTTCAACTATCACTGCTCAAAATGACCACCAACGATTGCCACCGATGATAACCATCACCGCTAACAATTACCATTAGTAATCGTCTTCTTCATCGTTAAACTTCTGCTAATATGCAATCCTATTTTTGGATTTCAATTACCCTTTTATGGACATCAAACCTCTATAAACCATACAAAAGTGAAATAATTTTTTTTATTCTCAAAAAATCCTCTTGTTTTTCAACTATCAGTAAGAAGGAATCTTATATCTTCGTATATATAGTGGATTTTTCAACAGAGCTAAAACCTACGATTTTATTCCCTTTCTTCCATTCTCCACATAAAAAATTTCTGATCTAATAACTTTTATCTATGTTCGTTGAATTTTTGTACAATGCTTGGCACTTTCAAACTTAAAATTAGGACAAGCAAAGCTCCAATCTAAAAAAAAATGTATAATCAAACTAAACCTTTCGACAATGCAAACCCATCGACACAAAAAATGTCCAATTCGATCCCAAAAGAGCCAAATCAAGTACATGGAGTGCAATAAAAAACATTAGGATCGTATTTGGTTAACCAAATAATCTCCCAATATGGTATACATATAGTCAAATCTAGCTCCTTGATGAGACAAATCCAATGAGCCTAATATTATTTGACTCTGACATATTTTAGGAATCTAAATATTGAATAAATAATATGTGATTGTGGAAATCAATACAAGCCTTTAATTCGATGGAGTCCTTTTAGTTTGCATTGAATTTTCTCTTTATGTATGGGACATGCCACTCTTGAAATCTATAAATAGGTTCACACTCTCTACATGGTGGAGGAACTTAAAGGCTTTAGCCATTGGCTAGAAATTCAATTGAGAGCTTTAAGGCTTGAAGAATCCTAGAGCTTCACTCGAGTACCACCACAGACAAAACCTTATCGCTTAGTAGCCACTTCAAAACCTCTATCAGAACCTTTCCTAGCCACCGCCATTGGATGTGTTCTTAGCCAACACACTCAAACTTTAGATGTCCAATTATTATCGTTGAGATTTCACTTACCAACAACAACTATCAAACCTTCACCTCTCAACTATCCTTTTCGTGCCTTACATGGCCAACAATCACAGTCATACCACCATCGCCAAGCAACAATCCTCCTTTCACCATCTCCAGACTATAATCCTTAGGAACTGGTCTCAAGAATATAACCCTTTGAAGATCGTCGCCCGACTATGGTTCCTACAACATTTCCAAGGCTCAGACCATCATTGCTTTACTTCATTCGAAGGACATCATTGTTCAACTAATATCTTAAAAACACCATCGATCAACTAGGGTCATATGACCAGTAACATTGGACTATGGTCCTTAGAACATCATCACCTGACAATGATCCT
>NW_021318663.1:83179-95527 GCF_001605985.2 Dendrobium catenatum
TTCACGGCCTCGGTGTGATAAAACAAGGTAGTATCAATTAGCTTTTAAAATATGTTTAATGTAAATTCTTAATTTATTATATCTTAAACTTTAATCGAATCCCCTTTATAAGCCTAACAATTCAAAACTTTCTAGATAATTTTAATAATCACCCCTTTAAGATTTTACCCCTGTCAGCACGACCTTCTACACACACTTTAGATGATTGATGAATAGGAAACCCTCTAGATCTAGTTAGCCGATGTTTACTTTACTTTGTTGAGTGCCGGATTTTTAAGTTTTCACTGCAATGTTGTAGTAGAAATTCTCTTTGCTGTGTTTGTTTTAATTTTTATACAGCACTCTGTGAAGGTTTGATGGTTTGGTGACTAGATTACCCTTAGGTAGGTACGATCTGGGAGTTCACTAGTTTCTGCAGGTGGCCCACTGCTCATGCGGCAATAAAGGGGGGCTAAGTTAATAAAAAAAATTCATTATTGATAATGCTGCACGGTGCTTTCAACTGCTAAAAGCCCCCCTCCCCCCAATAGATATAAAAAGAGCGTGTGGCCAGTGTGTTTATTTCTGTTCCTGCATATATAACTATTGAAATAATGCTTTGATTTATTAACTCTTAGGATAACCTTGCAGGAAGTCTAGAATTTTTTATTATATAAAATATAATTGTGTTAATTATTAAATGTTGTGAAAAGTTAGTTTTGATGTGGGATATATAGCGTCCAAAGCTTCGACTCCGAAGAGAAAAAAGATGCCCCTTAGGGCAATACTTCCTTTTCTGTTTGGACGATCTAAATTTGGGCCACACTTTTTTCCCTACCCAAAGGAAGATGGCCTTCCCTTAAAGGGAAGTGCCCTCTATCCATTTGGCTAGTCAACTACGAAGGATTCTAAGAGTTGGAGAAGGAGCCCAGAAGAACAAGACTGAAGACTTGAAGATGTGAGAGTAATCCCACTCAAAACTACTTGCATCATTATTAGGTTTAGAATCCGGTATTGTTAGTGGTGCCCGACCATACTTTACTTTCTACAAAATTCTGGTTTGTAATAAGCAAGGACAACTTTGCCTTATGGACACTTGTTGATTAATTAATATATATATTTGATGTGATGAATTATTGCCTTTAGGACTGCTTATTTTTCTTAGTTTTTTGGTGATGTGTGCAGCTTTTATTTTTGCCTGGATACGTGAGGCTCTTAAAGAGGTGTGAAAGTTTTATACTCATAACTTTAAAAGTTTAAAATTTTAGTGGAGTCTAAAAAACATAGAAAGATAACGAATCTAGGGAATTAGCGGTGATCAACCCGGGGTCGCATGCATATTTCTGCATTACTCTTTCCTTGCTTTAGACCCTACCCCGCCTGCGAGTAGAGTCCAGATATTCTGACCTATGAGGACGAGGTGCCGGACCTGAGGAAGTCCAGTCTTCTAAAAAATTACTTTCTAAGCTTGTTTTTAAAAATTCAAGCATATTTGATTTAAGGTTGTCAACCAGCACGCATTGCATTAGAAACATACTTAAAGAGTCAAAACTTTAACTGCATTAGTCATTAGCATTTTGCACCCAACAAATGTCAAAGGGGCTAATTAGAAAAATCTCTAGATATCGGCCCCAACTCTCTAAGACCTTAAATATAACGTCCCTATCACTCTTTCATAAAAGACTAGACTCATCTCTTTTAAATCAATTAGGTGGTTAGCTGGCTCCTCAATCCAGGCCGGTGTAAGTCCAGACCTTGCACTACATTAGTTAGGATCGGACGACTGTGGTCCAGTGCCCAAAATAAATTTAGGATCCGGGGCAGATCTTTGATTATAAGACCCAAAATTTCGAGAATATAGTCCCAAATTTCTAATAAAATGCTCAACCCTAATTAAAGCTTCATTTCGATCCTAAAACATAAAGCCCAACACTTAGACTAAGTTGGGATACTTTCAAATGGTTCTGGAATCTCAAAGTGTCCCCTACCTTTCCTCCCTTAACTATGTTAATAACTGCTCAATTTTGATCCATTCCCTTTTGAATTTCCAAAATTCATCTCTTTTTGATATCACTCCTAGAAAATCTAACAAAATTCTGCTACCATTTTAATCGGGAGTTTTCGTAGGAGACTCTATCTACCTACGATATAATTAACTACGAGGGCTTGAGCTCGTAGGAGATTTGGAACCACACACGCACCTGATTTTAAAATTGATTTTCCAAAACTTTATTAGATTTCTTTGGGAAAAGGTAAAAAATGACTATCGTTATTACATTAGGAGGATTATCATTGAATGGTGTTATCTCCCTTCGGGGAGATACATCCTTCTTTGATAAAACTTTGGATGTGAATTCGATGATCATACTTCTTGAATATTATAATTGGATATTTAGTTGAATTTCATTATTATCCATCAAACAAGTTATCCTTACACTCCTCAACAAAATGGTATTGATGAATACAAGCATTGACATATTTTAGATATTGTTTGAGCTTTACTTTTTACTGCCAATGTTCCTCCAAAGTTTTGGGTTGATACTCTTCAAACTGTAGTTTATCTTATTAACCGTCTCCCTTCCAAAACATCTCATAACAAATCTCCTTATGAATCCCTATACAATCATCCACCCACCTATTTTCATCTTCAAATATTTAGTTGTCTATGCTACCCATGGATCCCTACAAAATTCTCTCATAAACTTGCACCTCATTCTATTCCTTGTATCTTTCTTAGATATGCATCTAACTCCAAAGGCTACAAATGTCTATACTCAAATACATGTCGAATTTATCTTTCTCGACATGTGCATTTCCATCAATCCATATTCTCTTTTGCTACTCAACCACAATAACTACATCTCCACCGTTAACATCTCAAGACATACCCTCCACCTTAATATCAATATCTACACTTATTCCAGTGACCTCCACCAACACAAATAATCGTGTTCAATCCAATCACTCAAATACTCATGAATCCCATTCCATTTCTACTCTAAAATCACACTATTCCCCTCCTATTGAAGTTTTCACTCCTGAGTACTCCTCTACACTTCAAACTATTTTTCCTCCTCAAAAACACTCCATGATCACAAGAGCACAAACATGGTCTCTTAAACAAAAAAAAAAAAATTCCTAGACCTGCAACATGCAGTTGTCCCATCTAATCCGACTGGTTTTCATCAAGTTGTAAATTTTCAGCCTAGAGGAAAGCAATGAGTAATGAATTTGAAGCCTTACAATCTCAAGGCACAAGGATTCTTGATCCATCTAAATCAGATCAAAATATTTTAGGCTGCAAATGATTATTGAAAACAAAGGTGAATTCGGATGGTTCCATAGAACGCCACAAAGAACGCTAGTGGATCAAGGTTTTAATCAAGAACATGGTATAGATTATCATGAAACTTTTAGCCCAGTTACAAAATTTCCAACCATTCGATTCTTCCTCACTATTGCCATTACTCTATATTGGCCTATCTTGCATTAGACGTTTCAAATGCCTTCTTACATGTTCAGTTACATGAAACAATCTATATGAAATAACCAACTAGATTTGTTGATCCTCAAAGTCCGCACCATGCATGTCTATTAAAGAAGGCCATTTATGGACTCAAATAAGCACCACGTCAATGGTTTGCTATTTCTTCATCCTATATTATCAACTATGGCTTCAAGACTAGCTCTGCTGATCCCTCTCTTCTTCTGCTTCATTGAGATTCCATTCAGCTCTATATATTAGTTTATGTTGATGACATACTGCTAATAGGCACCTCGCAATCTGAAATAGACAAGCTGTTGTATGCACTTCAATCTCAATTCATCATGTGAAATCTGGGCCATCTCTCTTATTTTTTAGGCTTGCAGGTCAAACACACTCCAATTGGACTTCATCTTAATCAATCTACCTATGCAGCTGAGATACTACACAAAGTAACTATGTCTTACTGCAAGCCGATGTCTACACCCTTGCCTACTACATACTCAGCTGCTTAGCAGAATATGATCCCATATTCTCGCCCAGAATTTTTTCGGCAACTAGTAGGGTTGCTGTAATATTTGGCTATCACATGTCCAGATCTACTATTTGCTTTTAATTTCTTGTGTCATTACATGCATAGCCCATAGAAAATTCATTTTTATCTTTTAAAGCATGTTATGTGTTTTGTTCAAGGTACTATGCACCTTAGCTTACCCATTAGCAGTTCAAATCTTGTGCTACAGGCCTTTGCTGATTCCAATTGGGTTTCAGACCACTCAGATCGACGGTCTATTACAAGATATTTTTTCCTTCCTTAGAGCTACTCTTATCTCTTGGATACAATAAAAAAATCAAACTTATGTTGCTCGATCATCCACTAATGCTAAGTACAGAGCTCATTCTACTGCAGCTTGTGATATTATCTTGTTTTGAATTATGTTGTCAGAATTTCAAGTTTCAACAACCTCTCCAACTAAGCTCAACTATGACAATGCTTTAGATTAATCCTTAGCCAATAATCCAATCTTTCATGCCCGGACAAAACATATTGAAATTGAATTCCACTTCATTAGTGACTGCATTATATCACAGTATATTTCAGTTCATCATATTTCCACACAGGATCAAACAGTTGATATCTTTACCAAGGCTCTCATTGCAACTCGTTTCTCTCAACTACGTGACAAGTTATCAATTACTTCATCCATTGTTAACTTGAGAGGGGGGGGGATAAGCAAACCTGATAAGCCAGTTGTCTTATGCATCTCTCGGTTCAAAGATCCATTTAGTAATATTCGAAATTCATTAGAAAACATCTTCTAAGTCTAATTGTCTAACATACTATTTATTTCCATCAGTATTATTGCAGTTGTAATGCCCCCATCCTCTTTGAAAATCACAGTCTTCAAGTTCTAGAAATGGACATGATCAGCATTAATAGAAAAGAAAGCTTCCTTGATAAATCTGATAATGACTGGCCAAGAAACAATAACGAAGTAATGATGGTCTGTTGCTTCGTTAATTTCGCCAGGTTTGGATTCAATATAGAAAATATGATCCCAACAATGTATGCAACCGACCAACATTGTTGAGTTAGTGTTTTGATGTATTTAAAAGCATCCTCTAAAAAATTTTGGTGCATTTGAAGTTCATTAATTACAATTAGATGATTTTTAAATATATCATAAATTTTGTTATTTTCATTGGCCATCGTAGCCTGCAACTGCTGCCGCCACCTTTCACTATCATCGCTGACTGCCGCCTGCCATTATCTCATGGCCACCAGGCCACTAGCCGCCATTGCTCACCCGCCACCAACCCTATTATATTTAAGGATTTATAGTGCTTTTATTTTACTTAAACTAAATAGAAAAGGTATTCACCTTTTTTTAGTTTACACATTCAAATAATTTCAAATATTTTACATGCAATGCATTCCTTTCAAATGTCATTCTATTTTACTATGCAATCCTTCTTTAGCCAACCAAACGGTCCTTAAGTAAATATCTTTTCCATTTAAGAATGGCATAAGTGATTGCAAATAACTTCTTCAAATAAGATAACAAACCCTTCATTTTCGATCCATCCTAATTTCTTGCCGAGAAATAAGAGGGTGACCATCTTGCATCAAGACTGCAATTGCATGATCTATTTCTTGTGTTTAGGTTTTGCTCAAGGTAGTTTAAGTTTTTCTGATTTTTATTTTAAAAGAGCATTTCTTAGTCATAGTTTTAAAAAAAAATTTTAAATAAATTTTTAAAGATAAAAAGTTGAAATAGCTGTGAAAAAGTTGTCTTCTAAACATACATTATTTTTAATAACTAGTTTTTTACCCCAAAATAGTAAAAATGTTGTTCCAAATATAGCCTTAAGGATTTCAAGAACCCTATAGCGAAAGCCATTCTTGCTCTTGCTCTTAGCGCGTGGAAGAGACGATATGAGGAATTTGGTACCATATGAAACAAAAATTTGATGCTAGCATTATTCTATCCATTTTTATTACCATGATAAAAGAATCATTTCATGCTAACCTTAAGGTATTTTTGATTGATAATGCTCATGATAATTTAAACCATACATTATAATCTTTCTTTCAGAAAGATTGTGTCATCCCTCAATCATCTGATTTTAACATTCTCTAAAAAAAATGAAGATGTAGAAAGAAAAAGTCACCATCTCTTACGAGTCAATTGAACTAATCGCTTCGAAGATCAAGTGCAAAAAAAAAAAAAAACACTAAAAAGAAGTAATCCCAATTGAAACATTCTTTCTACCATCTTAAATAAAGAGATTCGAAGGTCGCAGAGCTAAATTCGTCAGTCGGGCCAATAAAAGATTTTGTTGAACATGAGGTAGGCTTCTAAACAACTGTCTCTAATTTCAATTCCATTAAATATATCAAAATATATGCAAAAATATATTAGTAGAATAATCCATGTGATTAATTCCCTTCATGTGACCTTTGATATTAATGTTAAACCAACCAATGATCAATATTCAATGTTAGTTACCTATCAACAATTGAAACCTATTTTCTTAGTCACTAAATCATCCTTATTATTAAGAGAACGACTAGCCCAACAATTTTCATTGTTTGATGACAACTTAAACACCTTAAGACTTCCCATATTACCATAAATTACGAAAAAAAAATTTATTCATATTTTTTACATTATGTTAATTCTTTCTCTAATCATAAAGTAAATCATTATTTATAATTTTACTCACGCTTGAGAGATTATTCAATTGTGATAGGTTTGTTATTTTTTATTTTTTACTAATGGTAAGCAATAAATAGTATAATATGTGGCTCCAATTCATGGCTTTGGAGATATAACCATATTCTTTAATTAAGGAGCCATAAATCATTTTTAGTTCAATGATTTTTTTTCTCATAGAGTGTTTTTCTCTTCCTAGACATTCATGTAATAAATCACTTATATCCTCTATAATTCTCTTAACATAGCACTGTGTGTGTGCAAATATTTTATAAAATACTAGGAAGATAAACTCTTTCTCTATCAATGTGAATATTTTAGAATGTAATATAGTTTATACGAATGAAAAAAATCAAGATAAATAACCTTAGCCCCTATATAATGTTATATGCCAAAATATTTGCGGTGGTAGAGAGACATTAATATATTAGCTTTGTAAAAGGATTCATCACACTCACAAATACAAGGTTGAGTTATAGGAAACACTAGCGTTTTAAAATAAAAAGCCTGAAAAAGAGAAAAACATATAAAGTGTGACACATATAATATTATTATTTGTTATCGATCACAAATAATGACAAACACCATGATTGAGGAAGATGATGATATAATGTAATAGAACTAAGTGTACAAAAAAAAAATTTATGGTGGAAGTTAAAAAAATCATATGGCATGAAAGTTGTCTTTAATAGTTTGTTTGTTAACTATTTAGTGGTTCTCCTTTAAGGATGGGAGACTAGAGATTAACAATACCATCACAAATCATATTGTTGATAATAAAAGTTAGAGTTAGAGTTGGTGTCGATAGTATGCACGAGCCTTACATTGATACTATTTTTTATGGTGGGGAATAAATATAGTAGCACTTGTGTAGTCATAAAATTATGATTAGGTGATGGTAGTCAGAGGGTCATAATTGGGTAATAGTGGTCAAAGGGCCATATTTAGGTGATAGTAATTGGTGGACCTTTGTTAAGTGGTGATATTTAGAGGATAGTAAGAGGGTGGTGATGGTCAAGGACTGTAGTCTGGAGATGGTGTTTGAAGGACCAAAGTGAACGATGGAGATCAGAGGAGTATAGTTGGTAGATAGCGATAAAAGAGCCATATTTGAGGAAATATAATCAAATGGCCACATTTGAGTGATGGGGGCTAAAGAACCAAGATCTGGTGATAGTGGTTAAAAGCTCATAGTTGGGCAATAATGATCAGAGTACAGCAGTCGAGCAATAATGGTCATGCAATGCTAGTCAAAGGATTATGGCCAAGCAATGATGGTTAGCGGACCATACTTGAATGATGCTAATTGGATGACCATAGTAAGGAAACTGTGGTTCAATGGTGGTAGTCTAATGGAAATGATTGGGCAACTAATGATGGCTATTAGGCAATGATGCTTTTCCATTTGTTTAAACCCTCTAACCACCCCTAGTTTTATTTCCAAAGTCGATGAGAGGGAGAAATAGGGAGAGAAAATTAGAGAGAGAAGGCACTATAGGAAATTAGCGTTTACCGATGCTAATTCTACCAGTCAAAAAACACAGGAATTACCGACGATTAAACCGTATGTCAGACCAACGGTATTATCCTGCAGTTTACCTGGCGGTATTTAATAATAAATTTATAGAAATTCTAATGGTAAAATAATCCCCGAGTAGGCCACCAGTTTTATTATTTTCATGTCACATTTAATGGTGGCTTAGTTTCCGGTGTTAAGTAATTTTGTTCTGACCATCAAAACCATCGGATAACTGCTGAAAATTAACCTAAAATTGGCCAACCCGACCCTTCATCCTCATTTGTTCGTGTATCCTTTTCCGCCAGACGCTCACGATCGCCTCTGACTTCCTCTGTAGGAATCCAACCACCAAAACCCTAACTCCGGCCAACGTTCTTGCCCTCAATCTAGCTGCCAATCACACCCGCACTCTACTGCCGAAAAACCCGTCGACCACTCTGGCAACTCCCCGAACTAAAGGTTTGAATTTTTTCTTTTACTAAACTTTTTAATGTTAATGTGTCATACTTTAAAACTATGGGAGAGAGTTATGGAGCATAGATTGTAGCATGATTCTAATGTTTCACAAAATCAATTTGGATTCAAGCAAGGTAGGTTAACTATGGATGCTATACATTTTTTTTTATTATGTTTGTTGGAGAAGTATATAGAGAATAAGGAGGATCTACACATGATATTTATTGATCTAAAGAAAGTATATGATAAAGTTTCAAGAGAAGAGAAATGGAGAATTATAGAAAAGAATGGGGTTAATAATGCTTATATTCAAGTCATTAAAATTATGCATGCAAATGTTGTTACTTGTGTTCAGACAGAAGGTGGTTTAACCAAATATTTTTCTATTTTAGTTGGACTATGTCAAAGATCGGCCTTAAGTCCATATCTTTTTGCTTTATTCATTGATGTTCTCACTAGAAATTTCCCAGGTGTATCCTTTTTGTTGAAGATATTCTTCTTGTTGAAAAGATGAGAGAGGAAGTTAAAGGCAAACTTGAATTATTAAGGAAAACCATAAAGTCCAAAAGCTTTCATTTGAGTATATATAAATTTGAAGATATGGAGAATAGTTTTAATAATAATAGTTATTATGGAGGGATTGTGATCTTTAGTTATCAAGTCATTAATAAAAGTATATATTTTAAATATATTGGGTCTATTATTTTGAGTGACTGTGAAATAGATAGGGTTATTAATAGTAGAATTCAAGTTGGATGGTTAAAGTTGGGGAATGTTTCGGACTTATTATGCGATAGAAAGATCCCCCTCAAACTTAACAGAAAAATTTATAAGATGGTGTTTAGACCTGTAATGCTTTATGGTGCAGAATGCTGACCATTAAAAGAGAAGTATAATATTGATTTAAAACAAACACACATAAAATAGTTACCTTCTGATAACCCGGTTAGGAGAGTAAATGATATTTATTTATTAGATTTAAATGAGATTGAAGGCTGCATATTTTTTCTAGTAATTAATTTCATACCTATGTAGGGAACATTTGCTTTAACATCCAAATGACTATCCAAGAAGAGAGATATTAGATATACAACATATTATTATCGGGTCAAAGAGAATTGACAGATGAATTTATGTACGGAGTTGAGACTTTTATTTAAGTTGTATCTCAACTACCTTCCTTAAGTTTGATGGAATGTTTAGATGTCCATGTTTGAAGCACAAAAATCAAGCATTCCTCAAGCCCGGTGATGTGAAGGTTGATTTATATCGTAGAGGATTTATTCCAGACTACTAGATTTGGACCTCACATGGAAAGTACGAGCCACACAGAGATACTCATGCCAGTCCATCCACAGCTTTTGAAACATTTGATGAAAATAAAATGACTAGACCATATGAAGAAATTATATTTGATGTGGCAAGTCCAAATTTAAGGGCTAGTGTGGAAAAACCACTAAACGAAGAAATCAAAAAAATTCTTTAAGTTATTACATGTAGCACAAAAAATAATTTGGGATGGTTGCAAAACTCATTCAGAATTATTAATTATTGTGAGGATATTAAGTAATAAAATTAAATATAATATTCCTCGTGATTATTTCAATGACTTCATTGGTCTTCTAAAAAAACTCTAATGGATAATTTAATCCTCTCAAATTTATACAGAACAAAGAAATTAATATCCAAGCTGAGTCTCAATGCTATAAAAATTGATTTTTGTATCAATGGATGTATGTTATCCTATAAGGATGATGTGATAAAAATTTATTGTTGCACCTACAATGCGCCTCAGTTTAAACCAAACTCAAGAAAATAACATCATCAAAAGAAACATGTTTCATATTCTCATTTATTTTATTTATCAATTATTTCAAGATTTCAGTGGCTCTAAGCATCAATGAGTTCAGCAGGTCATATGAGATGGCACAAGGAGAAATTAGTAAACAGTGGTGTTTTCTCTCATCCATCAGATGCTGAAGTGTGGAAGCATTTTGATCGAATTCAAGCTTCATTTGATGCTGATCAACACAACATAAGATTGGGAATATGTGTAGATGGTTTTAGTCCATATAGCGAGACAGCTTCACCATACTCTTTTAGGCCAGTTATACTAACATGATATAACTTTCTACCCGAGATGTGTATGACTACCCCGTACATGTTCTTAACACTTATAATAATTAGACCACATAATCCAAAGTAAAAATTGATATTTTTTTTGCAAATATTAATTGATGATCTCAAGTTCTTATATGAAGAATGTGTCCTCAAATATGACATCTCAACTAAATAAAATTTTCTCCTTAGAACTACATTGCTTTGGATCATTGGAAATTTTCCAGCTTATGATATATTTTATGGTGGAGCACAGCAGGAAAATTAGCTTTCCCTTAGTACATCGAGAATACTAAAGCTTTTACACTAAAATATGGAGGGAAAAATATTAGACTTGATTTTTATTGTATGTTCTTACCTGATGAACATCTATTTAGGAGGAATAAGGAAGCATTCATTAAAAATAGAATTGAGAGGTCACCTCTTCCTCCCAAATTAAGTGGTAATGACATACTATAGATACTTTCTAACTTTTCATCAATTATTAGTTTTCCAATATTATTAAAGTGTAAGTTTTTGGAATATGGTGTGTAACATAATTTGATTAAAAAAGTATTTTTTTTTTAATATTATCATATTGGAGAATAAATTTGATAAGACATAATCTGAATGTTATGCACATTGAGAAAAACTTCTTAGATAATATTTTTATAATAATTATGAATGTTAAAGGTAAGAGCAAGGATAAAGTTGAAGCAAGAATGGACATTAAAGAGTACTACCATAGAAGAAATCTAGAGTTAGTAACAACCAGTGGCGTCAAAATAATGAAGCCCAAAGCACCTTACTCTTTCATGTTATAGAAAAAAAAGATCAATATGTTAGTAGTTTAAAGGTTTAAAAATACCTGATGGCCATGGATCAAACTTAAGCTAATATGTAGACCTTAAATCTATGAGGTTATTTGGACTAAAAAGTAATGGTTATCACAAAATTATAGAGGTTCTCCTTTCGATCATAGTATGCATGTTCTTAGATTACATATCGAATCTATTTACAGAGCTTAGCATTTTCTTCAAAGACCTATGATCATCTAAACTAAGTGAAGATGCTTTACGGAGGAGCGATGAGAACATACCAATCATCCAAAGCAAGTTAGGAAAAATTTTTCCCCTAGGATATTTTTACTATATGGAACATTTTCCAGTCCATCTATTTTACGAAGCTAGAGTTGGTAGACCTATATAATATCATTGAATTTACCCTTTTGAGAGGTGAAATATGTTTTTGTTAGGTTATCTTAAATATTTTTAATGTAACTAATAATTGTATTAGTTTAACATATATTTGAATAAGTTAAAAAAATATGTTTAGAATAAAGCATAACTAGAAGGATCGATATGTGAGACATATTTGTCTCAAGAAATCACTCACTTATGCTCCTACTATTTTGAGGCCCATATAAGAAGTACAAGAATAAAGATTGATCGTAACATGGACTTTGATGTATAAGAATAATCATAGCCTGTACTATCAGTCTTTTGAAGTCATGGAAAGTCCAGTGACAAATGTATTGAAAGATTCTTCAATAATTTAGAAATCAAAATAATGACTATATATATATATATATTAGT
>NW_021318663.1:95634-113112 GCF_001605985.2 Dendrobium catenatum
TAGCAGTTTATTTGACAGTTTTTATTAATACACTGCCAGAATTAATGACGGTATAATAACCCCCGACAACGGCATCGATTTTCTATTTTACCAGCGGCTAAGACGTCAGTTTTAAGTGATTTTTTCTAGTGGTCTAAACCGCTAGAAAACTGCTGAAATGTCCATAATATTGGCCAAACCGAGCCTTACACTTCATTTCTTCTTCGCTATCATTTCTCTAAATGATCTCTCACGTTCATAGCTCCAACTACTTGTGTAGGAATCTGGCCACTGATATGCTATCTCCGGTCGATGATCTCATCCCCACTCTGGCCGCTGATGACCCCACATTCTACCGTCAAAAGCTGTCGATCGGTAACTCCCCGAACCGTGTATTTAAGGATAGCATTTTTTTCTTTTGATAACTATGGGAGAGAGTTATGGAGCTTAGATTATTGGATTATGTCATGTACGTAATAGTTGTTACTTATTGATCGGCTTTAAATCCATGTCTTTTTGCTTTAGTAATGGATGCTCTCACTAGATATTTGCAATAAGTTGCGTGTATGCTTTTTCATGTCATTAAGGATATGTCATCAATGATCGGCTTTAAGTCCATATCTTTTTGCTTTAGTCATGGATGTTCTCACTAGAAATTTATAATGGGTTATACCCTTGTGTTTGCATTTTTCTTGTTGCTTTAGTCCATATAACATGTAGAAGCTTATTATAGAGTTGGAAGTTAGACGACTTAATGCTTGCCAAAGAGAGTTCTATATAGCCCATAGGACAAAGATATGACTATAGCATTTCATAGAGAAAGCCTTTGGGTTCCTGAAATATTTAATATGTTACCATGTCAGATAGTTAAAAAAGGGGTTATTGGTACCTAAATATGACTGTCTAACTTGTTTTAGCTCTGAACAAAAGATGGGAACCAGAGAGTTTTTCATATTATTAAGGATATGTATGAAAGAGTTATATTTTAAATATATTTGGTATATTATTTTGAATGATGGTGAAATAGATATGGTTATTATTAGTAGAATTCAAGTTGGATGGTTAAAGTGGAGGAATGTTTCAGACTTGTTGTGTGATAGAAAAGTCCCCCTCAAACTTAAGGGAAAATTCTATAAGATGGTAGTTAGACTTGCAATGCTTAAATATCTTATTCAAACGTAGGTATCGAACACTAAACTATTATTGAATGGTTGGTGAATGCATTCCAATTCAAGTAAAGTACACTTGTTTAAAAGTAAAGCACACTTATTCAGTCTGCATATCTTCTAATAATTATTTTCAAAACTATGTAGGGAACATTTACTTTAACATCCAAATGACTATCCAAGAAGAGAGATATTGGATGTATAATAGATTGTTATCGAGTTGAAGAGGATTGACATATTAATTTATACAGGGAGTTGAAACTTTTATTCAAGTTGCATCTTAACTAACTTCCTTTAAGTTTGATGGAATATTTAGATGCCCATATTCGAAGCATAAAAATCAAGCATTCCTCAAGCCCAATGATGTGAAGGTTGATTTATATCATAATGGATTTGTTCCAGAGCACTAGATTTGGACCTTATATGGCAAGTACGAGCCACACAGATATACTAATGCCGGTCCATCCACAGCTTTTAAAATATTTGATGAATATCAAATGACTAGACCATATGAAGAACTTATTTTTGATATAGCAGATCATAATTTAAGGGCTAGTGTGGAAGAGCCACCAAATGCATAAACTAAAATTTTTGTTTGAGTTACTACATGCAACTCAAAAATTAATTTGGAATGGTTGCAAAACTCATTCAAAATTATTGATTATAGTGAGAATGCTAAGTATCAAAACAAAATATAATATTCATTTAGATTGTTTTAATGACTTTATTGGTCTTCTCAAGTAAATAAATCTAATGGATAATTTAATTCCCTTAGATTTATACTAAATGAAGAAATTAGTATCCAAGTTTGATCTCATTGCTACAAAAATTAATTATTGTATCAATGGATGTATGTTATACTATAAGGATGATGCAACATAAGTTTATTATCACACCTATAATGCACCTCAATTTAAATTAAACTCGAGAAAATAATATTGTCAAAAGAAAGATTTTCTATATTTCAGTTTATTTTATTTACTCATCATTCTAAGACTTCACCGGTTCTATGCATCAATGAGTTCAGCATGTCATATGAGATGACATAAGAAGAAATTAACGAACAATGATAATCTTTCTCATCCATCATATGCTGAGGCGTGGAAATATTCTGATAGAGTATATGCTACATTTACTATTCAACCACATAATATAAGATTAGGATTATGTGATGATGGTTTTACTCCATATATTCAAGCATCTTCACCGTACTCTTGTTGGCCAATTATACTAACATAATACAACCTTCCTCTAGAGATGCGTATGACTACCCCGTGCATATTCTTAACACTTATAATACTTGGACCACATAATAAAAAATTGATAATTTTTTTCAACCATTAATTGATGATCTCAAGTTATTATGGGAAGAATGTGTCATCACATATGACATTTGAACCAAACAAAATTTTCTCCTTCTAGCTGCATTGCTTTGGTCCATTGGCAATTTTCCAACTAATGGTATGTTGTCTTATTAGAGTACAATAACAAAATTAGCTTTCCCTTATTACATGGAGAATACTAAAGCTTTCACACTAAATCATGGAGGGAAAAATACTTGATTTGTTTGTCATCATATGTTCCTATATGATGATCATCCATTTAGGGGGAATATGGAAGCATTCGTTAAAAATAGAGTTGAGATGTCACCTCCTCCACCTAGATTAAGTAGTAATGATGTACTATAGAGACTTTCTGACTTTTCATTAATTATTTATTTTCCAATATTATTAGTCTGGAAAATGCGTTGAAAGATTTTTCAATGATTAATAAATCAAAATAGCAACTTTATATATGCTACTAAACTGTGAAAAAGTCCAACCAATCTTAAAGTAAGTTTTTTCATAATGTGTAGAAGGAGTAATGTTTATTTAAAATACTAAAATATTATTTGGATGAAATTTAGAAATCAAAACAATGACTATATATATATATATATTAGTGAACTATGAAGAAGTCCAACCAATATTAGAGTAAGTTCTTTCATAATATGCAGAATGAGTAATATTTATTTGAAATACTAAAGTCTTATTTGGATGATTTATCACTAGATATTTCGTAAGCAATTTGCCTTTAACAAATACTATGAATGTTGAACAACTAATTGCAAATGAATTTCCAGCTTGGTTTAGATCTTATATGAGCCCTTAAATTTTAAAAATTTTAATTGAATTATATCTTATTTAATACTAAAAGCCCTAACATTTAAAAATTTTCTTAGGTACATAACCCTGATAACAAGTGTTTTGATAAAGGTCTGCATGCACTAATATGGGGCCCAGTGCGAAAAGTAAATATCTAGCCAATATATATATACTGAATGGGTTTAGATTTCATTATAAGTCATGGAGTGAAGAAAGAAAATTTAAAAATTATGGAGTATGTATTAGAGGGAATACTCATGAAGAAGATGAGTGTGATTATTACAGTATTCTGAATGAGGTTCTTGAGCTGGAGTACCCAGGTGAATATGAGAACTTTATATATTTATTTAACTGTCAATAGTATGATCTAGTACAAAATAGAAACACAAGGGTTCATCCTACATATGATTTAGTAGACGTAAAATATAGTAGAAATATGAGAAGTTTGATCCATTTTTGTTAGCAAGTCAAGCTATTTAAGTTTATTTCAGCAAATATTCTAGTGGCCATAGAGTTAAACAAGATTAGCTAGCTGTCATAAATAAAAGTATGGGATATTATTGATCAATAATACGTCATAACAACTGCATATTAAGAGGATAAGATGTCAAATAGTAGGTCTGTTAAAATTGATGAGAAGTCAACTACAACCAATAATATTAAAATGTAGTTAGAATATGTGAATAGTTCAACTAGCTCATTAAATGAGAACTACGATGAAAGTGAAGATACCCTGGAGAGTAATAAAAATATTTTTAATTCTAAATAAATCTTGTAATTTAAGTGACTAAATTTATTAAAATATACTTATTGAATTATATTTTTTAAAAATCATGTTAGTAAAAATATCTTGCTAAATATCTCTTATCAAATCCTGTATGTATGTTAATCATTATGTAGTTTATAATTCTTTATATTTATTATAACTACCTTATCTATATTCTATTTTTTTATTTCTACTTATACAAATCTTTAGAACACTTACAATTTAATTTTTTTATATATTAAACTGATTTACTAATTGCTTATTTTAATACATATAACTTCAGGTGATAATCCTCCTTATAGATCCTTCACTTTAAAGTTTTCTCGTAAGAAATATTTGAGCATTGGATTAGATAGAGCTAGATAGGTGATGAAAGTGAGGGGCAGAGATTTATTCCACCAGTGTTACCATCACCACCACCACCTAGGAGTTAGCAGTAGTCCCCCACTAAGCAAAGGTCAGGGATAGTTAGATCCACCTGTGGTTGGAGTACCACCACCCTTTCTTGGGTACTTCCCTCCTACATTGATGAGTCCTCAATTTCCCTCTCCATATGAAATACATGTAGGTACATTTTATCTTTATTTCCTCTCACCAATGTCACAAATTGGTCCATCCACCATCTCTTACCCTCCTTACCTACACTCCTATTATAATACAAATCATGTGCAGCAAGAACACGGTGGACCATCTACACAAGCAGAGGTTGATGTTGTGGATCCTATAGTTGCAGCAGATAAGTGTGTAGTTGAAGCAGATAAGCATGAATATATTGAGCCTTAGGGTGACACATAAGTTTATTTTATTTTATGAAGTTATTATAATTTGATATATTATATGTTATTGATAAAAAATTTAACCTGCAACTTTAATCCCTCAAGGCCATCTACCCACAAGTTTGGGATATCGTACGTAGCAAATATGATTCTCCTTACTTATCATGGAAGAAGATCCCGAAGGAAATTAGGGATATATAGTTTAGAGAATTTCAAATATATTTATTTGATTTAATTTATATTAATATTATTTATTATTCATATATTTTTTACATAAAGATTTTAGGTGGTCGCATAAGCATGGCATGAGGATCATAACAAATTTTGAGAGGAGATGATTGACTCGTCTTATGGACAAGTTCACATATATTAGAAAGTTTGGATAGTGTCCATTTTGGATTAAAGAGGGAGTATAGATATATTTGAGTAGAGCTTGGGTGAGCCCTGAGTTCATAAAATTGAGAGAGCAAAATAAACATAATAGAGCATCTGATTGTGGGGGTTTAGGAAGATATCTTCATACTGGTGGATTTGTGCCTCATACTGAACATAGACGATGACCATTAAAAGCTTTTAATTAGTATAATAAATATATGCATATTATTTTAATTATATTTTCTATTTTTAGAAAGAGTTTTTTGGCCGGGAGTTGACACCGCTGGAGTTACATATGAGTACTCACGAACATCAAGCTAACCATTGGTGGGTTGATGAAAAGGTGAAAAAAGCTCATGTGAGTATAATTTTTTTTAATAATAAAAGAGAATATGATAAATTTTTTAATATAAATTTATTTTATGAATTTATTTTTGCAGGATGATTTTATACGAGTTCGAAAAAGGCATTAGTCTACTAGTGAGGGATCATCTTAAGGATCGACCTAGTATTCTGAGTATCAGACATTGTCAGATATTGTTGGAGGAAGATAGATGGGGAGCCGCTAGGCTATGCTTATTAGGGTAGTTCATCTACATCAGCATTTTATGATGCTAGTGGAGCTACATAAACTATTAGACAAAGGGTTGCTGCCCTGACTAGAGAGATAGAGGAGATGAGAAAGATTTAAAAAGAAATGTAGACAAAGCTGCAATCCTATAGAGTTGAAAATAAGAAGAAGAAAGAGTAAGAGCCGACACATGAGTTATAAGGCAATAAGGAGAAGGAGGATAATTAGTTATATTATTTGTTTGATGAACTTTTTGGTGTATTCTAAAAGTTTTATTATGGATTTCATATGTTATATTTATTATAGAACATATGTATTTCTCTTTGTTTAAACATTTATTGATTGTGTTTTACAATTGAATGTTATATATGTTGATTTTTGACTCCATTTATATGAGTCGATTATAGTGGCGTATTGCCCATATGTTTTATATACGTTTTGAATTTTGTGCATATTTTATGGAAATTGGAGTAAATAAAGGGGGCTGTCAAATTTTTTTTAATTGATATAGGTTTCTGACAACTAACTAGCGATTTGGCCTACGAAACCTTCAATATCAGACGCTTATTTTAGCCACTAGAAAGTTAATTAGTCACGGGTACATACCGGTGATTTATCGATGGTAATCTGTCAATTAACCATCGGTCAACCGGCGGTTGGATCACCGATAAAACCGGCATTTGAGATGGTTGGTAAGCCGCCGGTAATTAACCGGCGGTCACCGACGCTATGATCACAGGATATTATTGGCTGTGTGGTCGTCGGAAAGTCGTCGGTTTAATTAACCACTGGAAATTGACCACCGTAATTCATTTCCTATGCGTTTATACATGCAATTAATTGACCGCCGAAAATTGCCGGTAGTTTTCAAAGCTATAGGAAAATTAATGCTAACCTCCAAAAAAACCATCGATAATTGGTGATTTTTCTGTAATGAGGGAAGAAAAAGGATTCAAAAAGTTGGTTCAAGTTAATAATTTACATATTCCTTATGGGGAAAAGTGTCTGATCATTCTTAAACACTAAACCACCCTTACTTCTATACTCATTAGTATGCCTGTGAAATGCCAAAAATGAATCTTTAGCTTAGTAAACAATAAATGAATACATATCATATTTTTTGTGTATAAATGAAATATACTAGCTCCCATTCATTTTATTTTAAGTATTATACTATTCCTTTCAATTAAAATAAAATTTAAAAAATTACTTTATAAAATTTTAATATTAATTAGTCAAAATACACAGGATAATCAGATCTACTATATATCCAAAGTTAGATGATAAAAAAATATAATATGAAAGATATTATATTTTTATCAATTTTAGAAGGGAGGAAAATAGGTGAAATAACAAATCTTTAAAAATAGAAGTTGGGTTAATAAGAAAGAGGGTAAGGAAAGCGAGATCAAATCAATATTTTCCATCTCTCTAGTAGTGAAAAGTGCTCTTATCGTGGTAGATAACCCTAAACCTACCTCTATTTTTAATGATTTCATGTTTTGCATATTTTTCTCCCTCCTAAAATTGATAAAAAAAATGTAAATCCCTCACTTTAATGATTTTTTATTATGTAATTTTTTTTATATGTAGTAGATATTATTATCCTAATTATTTTGATTAGTTAATATTAAAATTTTATATGTCATTTTAATTTAAATGAATAGGATGTGTGATACATTTATGCGTGCTCATCCCAAAATACTCTGCATTATGCGTGCTCATCCCAAAACAATTCTAGGATGGGTGACCTACTATGAAGTAATTACACCAACATGACAAAACTGTGAAGCATTTTGACCAAATCAGAAAATCTCTCGATAGTTAAGAGTTTGAATTATTACAACTAGCTCGAGCTCGACTCGTTAATGAGCTCGTGAGCTATGCTTATCGAGCTATGAGCACGAGCTCAAGATCGTTTATTAAATGAGCTCAAGTTCATGCTTGATGATGCTCGGCTCGTAAGCTCGTAAGTCAACTTGAATAACTATTTGTATTTTTTTAATAATGATTATTTTTATTAAATTTGAATATTTAAAAAAATAATAGTGAAAAAGATAAAAACCAAAGTATAACTTTTAAAATATTAGAGTTGAACATTTAAAAGTATATATACTATTATTTTTATATTTCTAATTAGCCACATTTTATGTGGAAAAGAAAAATAGAAAGCAAACATGTAGCTTTTTTAAAAAAATCAAATTTAAGAATAATAAAAAGCAAACCTGTTGTAGACCTCTGCTGCGCGTGTGAAGAGATCGTGTTCGGGTCAAATAATTAAGCAAAATGCACTAGTAAAATACCTGTAGATCATGAACTGTGGTTTGCAGTGGGATGAGATCGAGTTCAAGCTTGCCTTTTGAGCTCAAGCTCGAGGTTAATCTAACTTTCTAACTGATGAACTAAGCACGATAGTTCCATAACTCAATTCGTTTATACCCCTAGTTATGTTACACCAACAAATAAGAAGTAATGATTTCTTACATGGAAGCCACCTGACTTCTTACTTGAGGCATGATATGAAGCTAATTTTTTCCAACATGACTGATATAATTAAGATTGATTCCTGTAGGATAGGCCTATAAAACATAATATAAAAAAACACCAAATGTAGCCAGATATCTTATAAGTATTATTGATGGATAGAATATACATGATAATAGAGTGGAGTTATTCGTCTTAGTATTGCTTGAATATTTAACATACAAATAGAAGATTATAAATCTAAAAAAAACCATAGATTTTAACATAAAAATCCTACAAAAGGAAAAAATCACAGTGCCAAGTCCAGTTCAAATAATTACACTAGTATTTAAATAAATTACAAAGCTTCATCCATCTTTCAATTCAAAGATGGTGAAATTACAATAATAGGGAGAGCCTGGTGAAAATGTATAGATCAAAGGGTATGATCGGATGCTAGGCGAAAGTTTGACAAAAGTCGGTGAGCTGGCAAAAGTTTGTTGTTAGTTAATGGGTAGGCAAAAGTTACGATGGTTGGTGTCCCGATGGAAGTCCAACAATGATTGATAAGTGTAAATAATGATATATTTATGCGTTAATTTGTCAGTAAAAATGTGTTATTTTAGTTGTATTTGTGTAAAAAAATACAATAAATAAAAAAATATTTTTATAGTATCGGTACAAAGCCACTACGTCGAACACCGTTGAAGCGAGAAAATATGGACATGGCAGCTCCAATTCTCTATCTAGATAAAGTCGCAGCACAAGAGAAGTTACTACCATAAAGCCCAATCTCTGTCTAGACAGCACTGCAACACCGAAGGAGGCAACGTCGCAATGCTCAGTATTTGTATGCACAACACCGCGATGCCAAAAGTCAGCGCCACAACAACATTACAGCTGTAACCGTTTAGGGCATGTTCTGCCATCAAAGTGATGTGTCGATTCATTAAACAACAAGTCCATCTCAGCAAGCATCGCAATAGAGGTGGACATGATCAGCATTAACAGAAAAGAAAGCTTCCTTGATAAATCTGATAATGACTGGCCAAGATACTATTTGGAAATATTGATGGTCTGTTGCTTTGTTAATTCTGCCAGGTTTGTATTCAATATAAAAATTTGATCCCAAGAATGCATGCAGCCAACCAACGTGGTTGAGTTAGTTTTTTTGATGTATTTAAAAGTATCCTCCAAAATAAATTTGATGTATTTCAAATTCATTAGATTTGGACTATTTTTAAATATACCATAACATTTTTGTCATTTTCATTGGCAGTCGTCGTGGCCTGCAACTGTTGCCGTCACCTCCGACTACCACTGTTGACCGCCACCCGCCATTATCTCATGGCTACCATGCCACTAGCTGCCATATATTGCCCATCAGCCACCAACCTTATTATATTTGAGTGTTTACAGTGCATTCATTTTATTTAAAATTCATTAAAAAGAAGAATATATTCACCTTTATTTATTTTACACATCCAAATAATTTCAAATATTTTACGTGTAATACATTCATTAAACGTCATATTATTTTACGCTGCAATCCTTCTTTAGCCAATCAGACAGCCCCTTAACTAAATATTTTTTCATTTAAGAATGACTTCAATGATTGCAAATAACTCCTTCAAATAAGCTCACAAACCCTTAATTTTCCATTCTAATTTCTTGCCGACAAATAAGAGGGTGTACATCTTGCATCAAGACTGCAACTACATGATCTATTTCTTGTTGTTTAGGTTTTGTTCGGGGTAGTTTAAGTTTTTTTATTTTTTTTAAAAGCTGATTTCTTGCCCACAATTCTAAAAATATTTTTTTTAAATAACTTTTTTAAGATAAAAAAGTTGAAATAGCAGTGAAAAATTTGTCTTCTGAACATACATTATTTTTTACTGACTGTTTTTCTTACCACAAAGTAGTAAAAAAGTTGTTCCAAATATAACTTTAAGGATTTCAAGAACCCTTTCACAAAACTCATTCTTGTTCTTGTTTTTAGTGTAAGAGATGTTATTACGAATTTGGCACCATATGAAACAAAAATTTAATACTAGCATTATTCTGTTATTTTTATTATCATGATAGAAGAATAATTTCATGTTAACATTATGGTATTTTGGACTAATAATGCTCGTGATAATTTTAATCATACATTTTTAAGTATCATCTATCAATCATCTGATCTTAACATTCTCTAAAAAAAAAAAAAGTCGTAGAAAGAAAAATCGCCATCTCTTACAAGTCAACATAACTAATATCTTCTAGGTTTAAGCGCCAAACAACAATAAGAAGAAGCAATCATTAATGCAGCATTCTTTCTACCATTTCAAATAAAGAGATTCGAAGGTTGCATAGCTAAATTCGTCCGTCAGGCCTAGGGGTGCAAACAAGTCGAGTCGAGCCATAGTCAGGAGTGTTTGAGTCGAGCTCGGTTGACAAAAACCAAGCTCGAGCTCGAACTCGACACGTGCTCAAAAGTCGAGCTCGAGCTCAACTCAAGAGATGAAAAAATGCTTGTCGAGCTGCTCGAGCTCAGTCGATCCGTCGTCGCAATGTCTATCGCCAGTGACAACAGAAAGGTTGGCCAAGAGATAGGGCCACAATGAGTAGAACAGGGAAACAGTGGGAAGAGAAAGTATTTGATTAATTCATAAAAGGAGGATACATTGGTCTATATATAGAGTAATACAAGTAAAACAGTAAATATAGGAGGTAGGAGAGACTGATATAGTCCGCAGGCTGACACTCCCCCACAAATTAATCATTCGTGGATCGAATGGTTAATTTGGAGCGGAGTTCATTGAAGTGAGCGAAGGAGTAAGGTTTCGCGAGAATATCAGCAATCTGATCTTTGGACGAGATATGCGTGATGATGATGTTGCCGGCTGTGAGATGCTAACGAATGAATTGGTAGTCGATCTCGATGTGCTTTGTTCATGCATGAAAGACGAGATTCTTGGCAATAGCTATGGCAGAGATGTTGTCACAGTGAATTATTGTCGGAAAGCTTTGAGAGAGATGTAACTCGGCTGCTAAGCGAAGGATGTAAATCACGGCGGAGGTTGCCGCGGAGAGAGCCTGGTATTTAGCCTCCATGAAGGATTTGGCAACGGTGACTTGTTTCTTTACTGACCAGGAGATTATATTTGTACCTAAGAATGTACAAACCCAGAAATTGATTTTCGGTCAAAGGAGTCAGATACCCAGTCGGCATCGGTGTAGGTCCGAAATTGTAATTCGCTAGTTGTGATGGGTAGGCCGAGGGATAATGTCCCTTTTATATACTGTAATAGGCATTTTAGATATTGGTAATCTTGATTAGTTGGTTGTTGCATATGTTGGCACACGCGATTTATTGCGTATGCTATGTCCGAACGGGTTATGGTTAGGTACTGAAGAGATCCAGCTAGGCGGCGGTAGGGAGATGAATCTTTAAGAGGTTGATTATCGGTGTGCTGATGTTTTGTGGTCAGCGTGATGGGAGTCGAAGCAGCTTTGCAGTCTTCAAAGCCGGAGTCATGGAGTAATTTGGCAGCGTAATGTTCTTGATGCTCGAGCTGTTTTGAAGAACCTGTATTCCGAAGAATATAGAAATCTGCCCGAGTTGGTTGACGGTGAACTGAAATTGAATTTCTTTGAGAAGTGATTGGATGACATCCGAGTTGTTGGCTGTGATAAGAATATCGTCGACATAGATTAGGAGATAAAGATAAATATTCGCATGACTAAGAAAATGAGTAACGAATGGTCGGAATGACTAAACCTGAAACCACGAGTTTGCAAGAAGCCTATGAGCTTTTGGAACCATTGTCGCGGTGCTTGTTTGAGACCGTATAGGGATTTATTTAGTTTAAAGATGGAAGATGGGTAATTGCGGTCCATAAAACTGGGCGGTTGGCTCATGTAGATGTCTTCCGGGAGATAGCGTGAGGAAGGCATTGGTTATATCAAGTTGTAGCTTAGGCCATTGGCGATTTAGAGCAAGCATGAGAAGAATACGTATGGTTGGCATCTTTGCCACTGGACTGAATGTCTCATTGTAGTTTACTCCGAACTTTTGATCATAGCCTAGTGGGACGAGTCGTGTTTTCTGCTTATCCACTTGACCATTGGGAAGCCGCTTAGTTTTGAACGTCCATTTGCAATCGAGAATAGGTTTGTTCGTCGGTGCAGGGCTAGAGACCAGGTTTGTTGCCGTTGTAGGGCGTTAAATTCATTAGTCATTGCGGATTGCCAGTGATCAAATTTTCTCGCTTGGCAGTAAGTAGTCGGAATAGTGGAGGAGTCTATAACGCTGAGGAGAGTGAATATTCTGTTGGGTTTAGTTATATCATACTTTGATCTGGTTTGTATATAATGAATGGGACGGGGAATGGGAGTAGGAATTGGTTGAGTCTCAGCCCGTCCAGGTGAAGGACTGTGAGAGTGTAGTTGATCTGGAACTTTGTTTTCCTTGGTCAGGAGTTGTGGTGGCAGAATGGCAAGGAGGTGTTGGAGGAGTAGAGGCTATGGAACTAGGAATCGGGAGCATAGGTGAGAAGTTGGAATTTTCGGTGACTGTGTGATGGTTGTCTATTGTTGGAGAACATTTGTAAGGAAAATGGAATTCGTGAAACATGACATGACGAGAGATGTTGTTTTTGTTAGTTCTAAGATTGTAACATTTATATCCTTTGTGAGTCGGAGAGTAACCGAGAAAAATACAATCGTGCAATCAAGGAGCAAGTTTGCTTGCGGTATACTGTTTGAGCCAGGGGTAGCACAGACATCCGAAAGTACGGAGGTGAGAATAATTGGGAGATTTCCCATGAAGAATTTGAAGCAAGGATTGAAGAGATGACGATTTGGATGGAAGGTGATTAATTAGGTAGTTAGCAGTGGACAAAGCGTCCGCCCATAATTTGGGAGGAAGGTTGGAGGCATGTCGAAGCGTGCGAGTGAGTTCAAGAAGATGTCGGTATTTACGCTCAGCCACTCCGTTTTGTTCAGGCGTGTAATGGAAACTAAGATGATGAAGAATATCGTTATCTTGAAGGAAGGACTTGAAGACATTGCTAGTTAATTCTCGACCACTGTCGGCGCGAAATATTTTTGTTTTTGCGGAATGATGATTTTGAATTAAGTCGCAAAATAGTTTGAATTTTGTGAACGTATCATGTTTAGAATGCATTAAGTAAATCCAGGAAAACCGAGTAAAATCGTCAATGAAGCCTACGTAGTAAAGATGACCGTCTAACGAAGGTTCTTGAGCCGGACCCCAGACGTCCGAATGGATGAGTTCAAAAGGCATAGAAGTAACATAAATACTACTATTGAAACTAAGTTTGTGACTCTTGGCCACATTATAAGATTTTCACAAGAAATATAGAGAAAAGTTTATAAATTATTGTATGCGCTTTGCAAGAACAGTGAGAAGGCGACTGTGTGGTTGGCCAAGGCAAGCATGCCAAGTTGAGAGGAGGAGACGGTAGTGTGAAGAGCCCAGGGTTGTTGCTCCGAAGTCATCTGGATATGGAATAGACCGTTATGAAGATGCCCATGAAGAAGTGGTCGATGGTCCCGAATATCCTTAATTTCAAAGCCATTAGCATCAAAAGTAATGGAAATGTAATTATCTGAAGTTAATTTAGAAACAGAGAGAAGGTTGTGAGTAAGTGAGGGTATGTGAAGAAGGTTACACAAGCGAAGCTTACGATTTGATTACGATAGCGGGAGCAGCCCTTGGCCGGAATTTTGGATCTATAAATTGGAGTCATTGGCTATAGAGATGGTGTCCGTTCCTTGTAGGCGGTCTGATTATGGATGTTGGAGCTGTTCAGTGTTAGATGTGTGGATGCACCGGAGTCAAGAACCTAATCTTGAGTAAGATACGAAGTGGGTTGAGCGATCATAGCACGAGGTCCATTGGGTATTGTGGGTGCATATTTAAATTGCAGCGATGCCAGCAATTGATGGCTATATGGCCAATTTTGCCACATATTTGGCATGTTTGACGCAAGTTAGTGCTAGCTGCATTACCGAGATTCTGTTGAGGATCGGAGTGAATGCTGGTATGGAAGAGAAGTTGGGATTCCTGAAGTTGCATTTGGAGTTGCGGCCATGATTCTGATTGTGTGAAGTCGCATGAAGCGAAGTGAGTGTCGAGCCAGTGTTGGAGTCTTTAAGCACTTCCTTGTTGACATGTATCTCCTCACTGTAGAGGAGTGAATATAGGTTGTCAAGATCGGCGGGAAGAAAATTTTCGTTTTGAAGGAATTGTAGGTTGACGGAATCCCATTTAGGATGTAAAGAATGATGTCTTCTAGATTGACTTTCGACCTGGAAGAAGCGATGTTATCGACGATGTGCTTGATTTGGGAGAGATATTGTTGCATGGTTAGATCTTTCATTTGAATATGGTGGAGCACGTTCTTGATTGAATGACTCGAGAACAACTCATGGGCTGAAGACAACATTCAAGAGTCATCCATACTTCTTGGGCGGTGGTGGAGGATATTACATAGGGAAGAATGGACGGTGATTCGTAGAAAACAGGGCGGAGATCAAGTTGTTGTCCACAAGCTGCCACCGGTTGTAATCTTGGGAATTTTCGTCGGCCGATGGAGGAGATTTGCCCGTGAGATTGCTGGCAAACCCATTGGCCGTAAAATGCTGTAGGATTTGGAGACACCAAATTGCATAGTCGTTGTCGACGATGAGGGGATGCGGAAGCGGATTCTTGATGTTGGAGGGGAGGAATTTAAGAGATGCCGGGATGGAGAGATCGGAGGAGGAGGTGCCAACGAGATTAGAAGAAGAGGGAGTGAGGGAGGTTGCGGAATCTTGATCCCCCATTGTTGGCTCTTGATACCAAGAAAGGTTGGCCAAGAGAGAGGGCCACGGTGAGCAGAACAGGGAAACAATGGGAAGAGAAAGTATTTGATTAATTCATAAAAGGAGGATACAGTGGTCTACATGTAGAGTAATACAGGTAAAATAGTAAATACAAGAGGTAGGAGAGACTGATATAGTCCGTAGGTTGACAACAACATGTCGCCAGGTTCTCGTGTCGCCAGCATCAGTCAGTCATGACCAGCTTCTTGCATTGCCAAGCTAGCTCCTTAGTGTAATCACCAAGAAAGTATAGAATAATTAGATTTGAGACCGAATAATCACCTTAAATTCCCTCCCAGGTTCTCGCACTGGAAGTTGGAAATACTAGTGTGGGTGTTTTTTCATGAACATAAGATTATTGAAAGGAGATTCTTCCTCCGTTCTGGAAACAAAGGCTTAAACGTTTGAACGTCAGAAGCTGGAAATATTAATGCAATTTTTTTTTTTTTCATGAACATAAACTGGAAATATTGAAATGAGATTCTTCCTCCTTGAATGGCAATCATGTGAAGTTAGAAAAGTTTTTTTTTTCATGTTGTTTTCGATCCCCCAAAACTTTCTAATGGAGTGCAAAGTCAGCTCTTGTCCGTTCATTGTGCCAGGTTCTCGAGCTCGATAAACAGTCGAGCTCGACTAGCGAGCTCGATAAGCTCAACTTGTCGAGCCTATTACTGAGTTGAGCTCGAGCCAACTTGCGAGCCGGCTTGACTCGGTTGCACCCCTGGTCAGGGACAATAGACTTCTAAACAATTGTCTCTAATTTCAATTCTATTAAATATATAACAAGATATAGAAATAAATATAATTGGAGAATAATCCAAGTAATCAATGCCCTTCATTTGACCTTTCATATTAATGTTAAACCAACCAATGATCAATATTAAATGTTAGTTAGCAATCAACAATTGAAAAGCCTATTTTCATAGTCACTAAAACAGACTTACTATTAAGAAAATGTCTAGCCAAACAATTTTCATTATTTGATGAAAAACTTAAACATATTAAGACTTCTCATATTACCATAATTAAGAAATGATTTATTGTTTATATTTATTACATTTAATTCTTTCTCTAATCATAAAGTAAATCATTATTTATAATTTTTACTCACACTTGTGAGATTATTCAACTATGATAGGTTTGTTATTTAAATTTTTGGGATTTATATACATACCACTTTATATTATTCTATTTACATATTTAATACCTAAAACTTTAATATTACATACACACAACTTTATAGTATTTTAATATAAAAAATACCACTCATATTTCATTACCATCACCCATATATTTAATTCATGCCACCCATATTTAATATGAAAGTGAACTATGGGTGTATGTATGAAATATTAAATATGTAAATAAAGTAATACGTAGTGGTATGTATGTAAATCTTCCTTTTAATTTTTTTTTCTAATGGTAAGCAATAAATAGTATAATATGTGAACTTTGGAGATAAAATCACATTCTTTAATTAAGGAGTCATAAATCATTTTCAGTTTTATGATTTTTTTTTTTTCTCATAGACTATTTTTCTCTTCCTAGACTTTCATGTTATGAATCCCTTATATCCTCAATAATTCTCTTAACATAGCACTGTACTTGTGTGTGCAAAATGTTTATAAAATACTAAGAAGATATCCTCTTCCTCTATTAATGTGAATATTTTAGAATGTAATATAGTTTATACCAGTGAAAAAATTAAGGTAAAAGAATAAAATATGAACAATTTTGTAATGGATGGGTGTAGGAAATGACAAAACATAATGATCATTTTTAAGGCTAATGATCACTGATTATGAATTATCTTGCTTGTATCGATTATCATTGCTCATATGAGATGACTTTGTTCCCAATGACTACCATAGATTTTTACAATTATATGTTCATACGTATATAGACAGTATAATTACATGAATATTATTTATACTGTCATGCATTAATTATAGTTGTAGGTTGTAATATTCTACTAAGCAGTTAGCTAATATAGTGACATGTTCCATAAATATAACTAAAGTTTGATGCACTCCATCAATTATTTCCTCAAAAATCTCTATTAGCTTCAAGTGCTTGATCTGGACTCATTAGAACTCAGATTGAACCATTTAGTTTTATTTTGTTCAGATAATCTAGATGTTAAATTGAGTTTGTTGAAATCAAAATTTGGATGATTATAAATTTGAATTTCTCAAATTTAATTTGATTTTGAAAGTTTTCAATTTAATTATGCAAAAATATTTGTGCTGGAGTAAATTGATTTTTAAATATACACCACATATATTCTACTATTAATATCTGTTAATTTTTATTTAAAATTTATGATAAATAATAATAAGTATTTAAGAGTGTAAGTATTTTTTCA
>NW_021318663.1:118650-124746 GCF_001605985.2 Dendrobium catenatum
ATTGACTATTGAGAAAAAAAAAGTAATGTAAATATTTAATAGTTCTAGTTATATTGTATATAGTTTAATTATATTTTGCAATTAACATGTGAAATAGAAATTAATGACTGATTGTGTTTAAAAAAACAAAAAAAAAAAAAAAAAAAAAAAAAAAGAACCCTAGTCCTCATAGAAAATATGTCAGAAAATGGTGATACAAAATTTTCTATTTTTGCTTGTGTAAATAAAATTTTATAAAAATATTCAACTTATGCATCCTCTAAAATTTAAAAGTTCAGAACTACAGACTATTTATATAATGAATTGAAATAATTATCTGTAAATAACTTAATGAATCAAATGGAATAGAAATTGAGCTCAAATCTGTTAAATGGAACAAAACTATACAATTAATTATAATTAAAGCTTAATAAACATTATTAGATGTCAAATGTGGAAAATACGTCTACATTTTTTTTAAATACGTCTTCATTAAATTGCTAATTTATTATGTGAATCAACTATTAGTTGCAATCTGTTTATTAATTTGCACTTAAATATAAGTTTCATTTGGGACGACCTTCTTAATGTTTTTTAAATAATTTGAAGTATATAATTTTTTACTAAAAAATTGATTTAAGAAGCAATAAGAAAATCATTCAAAAAGAAGCCTTAGTTTGCTCTTTCTTGTTTAAAGCTGACAAATTTCTCACTCATGTAGCCTCTTGTATAGCCTTTGGTATAGCTTGTATCTGCATATTTCTCACTCATTTAGCCTACTGTATAGCCTTTGGTATAGCTTGTATCTTAAATTTTGCTTTCTTCTTTATTTAAACAAGTAGGACTGATGGCTAGAGAGGGATTATGAGCCTGAGAGCAAACCAAGCAGGGGCATGTGAACCTAGCAGCTCTTCGCGACCTGAAGTGAGACTGAGAGAAGGAAGGTGAGGGAGAGAGCTTTTTTCGGTTCTTCGAGAAGGAAGCGAGTGGCGAAGACTTATACTTCTTTCGATTTTCGGAAAGAGCTAGAGGGAGGAGAATGATTTGAACTCTTTCTTTGTGCGTGATCTAGTTGGAACTAAAAAAAAAAATATTAGAAGCATCTTCTTGCATGATTACTGTTGAGTCCTCGAGTATTCGCGGCGGTAGAGAAATATAAAATTTAGCGTTTTAACATTGTACGAAAATCCAGCACACATACAGATAAAAAGATAATGGACGTCATTCACTAGAGACACCAAGATTTTTACGTGAAAAATCCCTGAACAAAGGGGGAAAATCACGGGGCATAGCCCAATTTGAATGAATCCACTAATATTGAAATTGTTTACAAATGAGGCCCTTCCCTGAGGAAAGGCATTAACTTGATGTACATCTTATAGGTACATTACATAATGTGAAAACAAATAAATATTGTTGATGTGTTTGGTTGGTCGAAAGGACTGTAGTCGGCGGGCGACGTAAGTTGGCAAGACGTAGTCGATGGGTGACGTAAGTCGATGGGCGACGTAAGTCGGCAGGATAGTAGTCGGCGGGAGTCAGAGGTTGGACGAACTATAGTCGGTGGGCGACGTAAGTTAGAAAGACCGTAGTCGGCGAACAAAAGAGGTCAGAAGGACTGTAGTCGGTGGGCGACGGAGGTCAGAATGATTGTTGTATGAAGATGAAGGTCAGAAGGAAGGCGTCAGGTATAAATCCAACAATTGATAGAAATCCAGCATTGGATAAATATCCAGTGAAAGTCCGACAACAGGCAAAAGTCCGGTGTATGGTAGAAACTTGACGACGAGTGGAGGTCCGGCGTCGGGTAGAAGTCCGACGTCAATTGGAGACCGATGAGAACTCCAACGTAAGATGGTATTCGGGCAGAACTCTGGCGTCACTTGGAGTTCGGATGAAACCCCGACGTCACTTGGAGGTCGGACGAAATTCCGGCGTCCCGTGGAAGTCGGGCGGAATTCCGATGTCACTTGGAGGTCGGATGAAATTTCGGCGTGATTTGGAGTTCGGGTGAAACTCCGGAGTCACTTGGAGGTCGGACGGAATTCCAGTGTCATTTGGAGTTCATGTGAAACTCCAGCGTCACTTGGAGGTCGAGCGGAATTCCGGCGTCCCGTGGAAGTCGGGCAGAATTCCAGCGGTGGTCGAGGAGTTTTTTCCCTCCTATCCTTCTTCTCTTCTTCTTCTTGCTTGGATCCCCTCTCAAGAGAAATGAGGGGTCTATTTATAGATTTCTGGAGTGGCATGGCCCGTAAATAGGTGAGAGATCAAGGGCAAATCTGGAGTGGTTCGATGGACAGCAGATATTTAATTCTTTAATTGTGTATCGTTCGTCAGACATTTCAATGTCTTAATGATGACCAAATTCAAAAATCTTGAGCTCATTGGATTCGTCTCGCCGATCCACTCGATTCGACTGCAAGCATGTCTCATATTTGGAAAACGTTTGGTAACTCAATTTCTGGTTTGAACTTTCCAATTGCGCTTCGGGTGCTTGATATGGACTCATTTGGGCCCGAATTGAGTCGAATTTGGTGTCGTTGAGTTCGTATTTCCAAGACGCTCAGTTTGACTATAAGTTCGCTGAAATCAGAGTTCAGGTGATCCCAGATTTAATTTTTGAAGTTTCCAGCATGATTTTGCCTCGAGATTCGTGCCCAATCAAGATAATTTTTTCATGATATATCAATTACCATCATGAGATTCAATTGATTTAGTGGTTTTTCTTTTTCTCTATATTTCTTCAAGAAATAATTATATGATTTCATTTAAAGAAATTTGGTTCTGTTTTAAGAGATTAACCAAGATCTAAAGTATGTTAATCGTATATGATACATCATTAAAAAATTACCATGGCATGAATCTCGAGGAAAAATCTGGTTGGAAACTTCCAAAATTAAAATTAGGACCATCTGAACTTCAATTTCAGCAAACTTACAATCAAACTGAACGTCTCGGAAATACAAACCCAACGACACTAAATTTGACTCAATCCGAGCCCAAATGAGGCCAAATCAAGGACCCGAAGCGCTGTTGGAGAGTTTGAACCACAATTTGGATTACCAAACAGTTTCTAAACGTGACATGATTATAGTTGAATTGAGCGACTCAACGAGATGAATCCAACGAGCCCAAGATCACGGAATTATGACATCATTAAAACCTTCAAATGTTTGACGAACGGTCCACAATCAAGAGATTCGACATCGGCCGTCCATCCAAACCACTCCTCATTTACCCTTGATCCTCCTATTTATGGGTCATGCCACTCTATAAATTCTATAAATAGACTCCTCAATCCTCTTGTAAAGGGACCCCTATGCCTGAGGAGAAAAGAGATAAACCAGAGATCGCTCTTGCCTCCTTGCCTCCTCGACCACCGCCTGGGTTTTGCTGGACCACTACCTGAGGCCCTGAGCTCCGTCGGACCACCACTTGAGACCCTGAGCTCCGTCAGACCACTAATTGAGGCCATGAGCTCCACCGGACCACCACTTGAGGCCATGAGCTCTGTCTGACTACCACTCGAGGCCCTGAGCTCTGTCAGATAACCACTTGAGGCCCTGAGTTCTGCCGGACCGCCACTTGAGAACCTGAGCTCCACCGGACCACCACTTGAGAACCTGAACTCCGCCAGACCATCACTTGAGGCCCTAAGCTCTGCCAGACCACAACTTGAGGCCCTGAATTTCACCATACCACCATCTGAGGCCCTGAGTTCCACCGGACCACCACGTGAGGCCTTTATTTCCACTAGACCACCACCTAAGGCCTTGAGTTCCTCTAGATCACCACTTGAGACCTTGAGTTATGTCGGACCACCACCTGACGCCCGGAGTTTTGCCGGACCACCACTTGAGGCCCTTTGTTCCGTCGAACCATATCCTTAGGCCCTGAGTTCTATCAAACCATTAAGTGACATCGAACTTTCATTTACCCCTGACGTCAACTTTACAATTGACATTTGTAATCTGATCGCCCTCAAGGACGAGTCATTCCATCGTAATCTATTGAAATTCTAGTGTAATCATTTTCAACTGGGTTTGGCCCCATGGTTTTCCGCCTTTCCAAGGTTTTCCATGTAAAAAAAATCTTGTGTTCTTTGTGTGTGAGCTGGATATCCATACAACTCTAAGACGTAGGACTCTAACTCTATCGCTACGTATGTTCTAGCCCGCAACAGTAACTAATTCGTGCAAGTGAATAAAAATATAAACCCTCTTTCTCCATTTGAATGTAGGCAAAAAAATGTGTTGAATCATGTAAATTGCTCTTGTTCATTTCTTTGGTGGATGATCTTATGATTCATTGCATTCAACTTGTTTATATTCAAGTTAGCAAGATTCTTAGTTTGATATTTATAATATTGTTTACTATTTTTCATAAAATATTCTTGCTCTTAATGTAGTTTCAAATATATTTGATATATCATCAAAAATTAATCATGATTGGGCACAAATCTGAAAGCAAAATTGAGTTGAAAACTTCCAAAATTAAATCAGGGACCATCCAAATTCTAATTTTAGCAAACTGAACGTCTCGAAAAGACGAACCCAACACACCGAATTCAACCAATTCTGAGCCTAAATAGGTCCAAATCGAAGACCCAAAGTGCATTTGGAAGGTTCAAACCATAAATTGGATGAAAAAATGGTTTTCAAAAGTGGCATGCTTATTGTCGATTCGAGCTGCTCAATGAGAAGAATATAATGAGCCCAAGCTCTCCAAATTCTGATATTATTAATATGCTCAAAAATTTGATAAACGGTCCATGATCAAGGGAGTCTATATTAGTTGTCCATTCAAAATACTCTCATCATGTCATTGATCTTTTCCCTATTTATTGAATATGTGACTCTCAAAAAACTATAAATAAACCACTCATTCTTCATTGAAGAGAACCCAAACAAAGAAGAGAATGAAGGAAGAGAAATTCGATTTCTCTTGCTGCCGGATTCCTCCATGACCACCACCCATCGACCAACTGTCGTCAGACTTCTGGTCGACCATTGACTATTGGAAGACTTATGTCTGGCCACCGATTGTCTTTGAACTTCTGCCCGATCATCAACTGTTGTCAAACTTCCGCCTGTTCACCAATTGATGTCGGATTTATGCTCAACCATCGACCGCCGCCGAACTTTCGTCTGATCTCTATTCGTCGCTAGATTTCAACCTGATAATTGAATATTGTAAAATGACCGTACTTAAATTCAAGGATGAATTAATCATTTTTAATCTATTCAAACATTAACATATTTATTTCAACTGGGCGTGGCCTCGTGGTTTTTTCCTTTGTTGGATACTCGTGATTTTTCACGTTAAAAATTCCAGTGTTTATATTATCTATATTTGTGAGTTGGATACCCGTGTAATGTTAAAACTTGAAATTTTTTTGTACTTTATCTCCACAAATATTATAGCCTGCAACAATATTCATGTTTATTTAATCAAACACCTTTTTACTACTAGTTTTGATTGGTTGCAAGTTTCTCTTAGCCATATTATTGTGTAAGTTTTAGTGAAAAATCTCTCTAATTAATTAGAAAAATTAATTAGCTTGCTAATTTTAATATTTGTAAATAAATCATTAATATAAATTTTTAATTACTTAAATCAAGAAATCATTAACTTGTGTGTTATGTTCTAATTATAGATAAATCATTTTAAGTTTCTAAATATTTCATATAAGCAATTTGTGACCGGGTATTTGTAACCTTAAGATAACTTATTATTTTCCGTGATTTTAACTCTTAGGTGAAAGTCTTAGTGGCTATTTTACACAAGTCTTCTTGGCCTATTGGTTGAGAGCTTAGGCTTCTAACTAAGAGGTTCAGGATTCGAGTCTATGTGTATGCGTTGTGTGTGTGAGTTTGCCTTAAATGGCCTAAATGTCCCAAAAAAAAAAATAGTGGCTATTTTGAAAAATCCTGAGTCAGTTGAGAGTACAACAATATAGTTTTAACGAATTGGTATCAGAGCCATTTGTTAGGATTTAAGTAGAATGATGGGTTCAAAGATCAATATTGAGAGGTTGATGGAAAAACTGATTTCCAATTTAGCAAAAAAAAAATGAACACCTTTCAATGTTCAAATGAAGTTTGTTAAAACGTTGGA
>NW_021318663.1:125206-158957 GCF_001605985.2 Dendrobium catenatum
GCTTTCATTGAATTCGGCCAACAATACCTCAACGGTTGACAGCCAACTTTCTACGGTCAAACGACAGAGATGGCGAACTATCCTCTGAGCCATGAACTCTGCAAAATTTTAAAATATTATATATATTACATATTTTTATTTATGTAAACATAGTTTTTATAAAAATATTTAATTTATATCCGCTGTAAAATTTAAAATTACTGATAATTATGCAGGTAAATTAGATTTCGTTTGGGGCCAGTTTTTTTAAAAATTTTATACTTAAAAGTTGCTTTAATAAGCAGTATAAAAATCGTCGCAAGCGAAGCCTTAAGATGTTGGTGACTGCAAATAATGATATTTTGAGTTCAAAATTTAATTATGTTGCGCCTTAGAATATTCGCAGCGATAGAGAGATATATAGTTTAACATCTTAGCTTTGTACGAAGATCCAGCACACAATTAGGTAAAAAGAAGGATGTAGCGTTCATAAGAGACACCAGGAGTTTTTACGTGGAAACTCCAAAAAAGGGGAAAAATCATGGGGCTTGACTCAGTTTGAATGAATCTAGTAGTGTGTGCAGTCGATTATAAATGATGCATGTTCTTGAGGCGAGGCCTTGGTTGATGTAGCAAATATATATCATATAGAGTGAGTTACATTGGGAATTTGAAGAATCAGGATTGACTATTAACATATTTGTTTGATCGGCAGGATCATAATCGGAGGGCGGCAAGGTCAGAAAGATCGTAATCAACGACGCAGATTGTAAAGATGTAAATTTTTGTGATATATCAATGTAAATTATATGCTTATTGATTGACTGAAAAAATTCAAAAGAAAACTGCCTAACCGTACTCTGAATTGAAAGGAGTGGCCATAATTTTTTGAGGATGTAAACAGCCTCGGAACTAAAAACTGAGGGATGGTTGTCAACGACTATCTTTTCATCTGAGACACATCAGAGGTTGAACAAATATCTAATTTTAAAGATTAATTACCTTTCTTATTAAAATCTATCTATTTCAGAGCTTCTTAATAAAATTATAATTATTTAAATAATTTAAATTTAATATTATACATGATGATATGATATTATATTATATAAATCTTAAAAAATATTTAATAAATATTAAATATTATCCTTATTTCTAAAAGATAAAAGGACAATAGCATAAAGCCTTTATTTCATTAAATAGATCTCCTGTATAAATTCTACTTTTCAATATGTCTTATTAAAAATCAAATTTTTATTTAAATCTAATTCAGAAAATATCTCTAATATTTTTGAGTTTTTTTTTATTGTTTTAAAATTATTTTTTTAGTAAAAAAAATTTTGAACTGATTTTTTTACCAAAAAATTGTTTTAAAAGCAAAAAAAAACTATTCCAAATGAAGCATGGGGTGGCTTTTTAACTTCTCTTTAAAATAAATTTTTAGTATAAAAATTAAATTGTGTACTAAAAAGCTGCTTTAAAAAGCATTAAAAAAGTCATATCAAACGAAGCATAAAATTTTATTTAGACAGCTTTCTTCCTACTTTGGGGTGGCTTTTTTACCGCTTCTTAAAATAAATTTTCAGTACAAAAATTAAATTTTGTGTACTAGAAAGCAGCTTTAACAAACATTAAAAAAGCAATCCCAAAAAAAGCATAAGTCTTTGCCTAAAATTTTATTTGAGACGGTTTTCTTCCTACTTTTCAAAGTAATTTTTTAATATAAAATTTATTGAACTCAAAATTTATACTAAAATTTATTTTAGAAAAGCTGACCCAAAAGAAACTTAACTCTTTATCTACCTCTAATTTTTATAATATAGATCAGATCTAATATACCTACTCTTAATTGATCCATAGGAAGATTATTTCCGAAATAAAATTTGGACAAAAATAATTGCAATTTTTTAAAAAAAAATAATAATATTATTATCAAACCCACCTGAAGCATCTCGCACTCCCTTTCGATTTTCAAATTCAAAAGTCTCGCTCTCATAACGAACATTTTTATAAAAGCTTAAAAGGCTAAAGGTGTAACAATAATAAAATAAAGGTAAGAAAGAATCCACGCACATAAAACTCATATACATTACAGAAGGAAACAACGAACTCTTCAGTAAAAATTCTACAGAGACCATTTGAAGGAGGCAGGTTTGACCCTTAATTTCGTGTGGAAACGAAGACTTTCACAGAAAAATTTTTGAACTAACCAGCAAAGGTGACGCTTGCCGTCCCGTTCCGTTGCGATGGGTTGAGGAAATCCCCGAACTCATCGCGCTTCCCTTGGCCGCCGCAATTGCAGAGTAGGTAAGCGAAGATGCCGCCGATGGCGCCGTTAGAAGCGCCGGAGTCGCTACCGCCTCCGCCGCCGCCCGATGGGATGATAGGGGCCGGCACATTTAGAATGGGGTTGATCCGAACCGCGCCACCGTGGGAACCTCTTTGGCTTCCGGTGAAGTAATAAGTCTTCCTCTGATTCGAATTTGACCTAATTTTCAAGCTACCGAGCATAGTCCGAGCGATCTGCGGCTGCTGGTAAGCCGGATTGGGGTACGAACCGGTGGATTTGCAGCGGTTTAGAGGCAAAGAAAAGATCGAGCCATGATCAGCCACGCTACCCACGCTGCTGCTTCGACCGAACCGCCAGAACGATCGCCGGCCCGCTCCACGAAGATCGCCGGCTGCTGAAGGGTTTCCGTCGCCAGATCCAGTGGAGGATTCAATAAGCTCTCGGAGACTACCGCGGCGATCGAAGATCCGCCGTGGAACCTGGCTGGCTGGTTTGTTTTCAGCTGGGCCGGGGTTCTTGAAGAAGGGGAGTATCTTACCGTTAGAGAAGAGCTCATCGGCATTGGATGCGTGATCGGCCGAGATCTGCGAGCCAATGCTGAAGTTGAAATCGCCCGCCACTGGTTCTAGCGGCAGGGAACCATCGGATCGCTGGCTTTCGCCGCCTCCGGCGGAAGCGGTAGGAATACCTTGGGAAAAGGAGATTCTTGGACTCGCCAAGCATAACTCCGTCGCCATTTGAGAGGAGATAGAGTGGGAGAATGAGCGAGAGATCAAGATCAAGAGAATCAAAGCTGATTAACAGCGTGAAGAACGAGCGGAGTAATTGGGAATATGAGCGAGGCGGAATCACGGGAATCATGCGCGGAAGCGGCAGCGCGGATTTGGTTGCTCTGAAATTCAGAACTAATAAAGAGCGTTAGACAGAGTTGGTCGACGGACGAAAATTCCAGTGATCATTTTTATTTTTTTTATTTATATTTTGAGATAATATAAAAAATATTTAATAGAATATCGAATAAATTTATTTAGGAGTTCCTGATTGTGATAACCGATTGGGCAGCGGCGAAATTAATCTAATAAATAAATATATTTAAAAAATAAAACATTGGTCTCTTATTTAAATATTTCTTTGGTAATTTATTAATTGTTAATTACTTGGCAAGGATTACAATGGCTTAGAAATACTGAACAATTACTTGGTCAAATAAGAAGAAACACGCAAAGGATGAGAAGATAGAGGCAGAGGTGAAGAAGATTAGTTAAAATATTAAATGAAAGCCAATAACAATAATAATATTAATAAGTCTCTATCTAACTACGGGATATTGGATATATGAATCTTTTTTTCAATTATGATTGATCAAATAAAGGCTAAGAACAAATAATAATAAATGAGAGGCCGCTATTTAATGAACGGCATTATTATTCTTCGATCAAGACGTCCCTCTCGATCTTATCTAACATTAGATTAATTATTATGTGTGGATATCGAACGCCGTCCGGAAATCAACCAAAATGCGCCACGTCACCCGGGCACTCGGTACAGCAGCTCGGTAATGCTTGTTACCGCTCTGTTCCTCGGCTCAGTACCGCTGACGTGGTGCATTCTTGTTGGTCTTTAGACGATGTTCAGTATTTTATATCCGCACCAAATAATTTCTCCTAAATTAAGGCAATTTTTGGGATAATTTATGTTTTTCTATTTTTTATTTTTAAATTTTTTGTTTTCAAACATAATTTTAAATATATCTTTTAGAAATAATTTTTAAAAGTGAATAATTTAAAAAACATTTCATCTAGACACACATTATTTTTTTATTTATTATTTTTCCATAATTGCAGTTCAAAAGCTGTCATTAAAACAGCTTAAAGATTCAATTAGGGCAGCTAAGAGATGTTCGTAAAAGATATTACAAAGAAGTGGAGAAAATTGAATTTTTAAAAATTATTGTGAGCATTATAATTTTTTCTTTGAAAGAAAGTAGAACAATAGTTTTTTTTCTTATAATTATTGTACTTTGGAGGATTTAATTATAAAAATTATTTATGCAACAAAATTTTTTTAAAATTACATAAAAGTTGTACTCAGTTTGAAAAAAAAAAAGTAGCTACATTTATTGAGTTAACAAATGTGGTTTTTTTAGTAAATAAGATCTTCCTAAACGCAAGCCCTTCCACTATAGATATACGGAGCAATTACTCTCACCTGTTCCAAGAAATGGCGACAAAGATTAAAGAAGTTATCGAGGGTTAATGTGGTGAGGAAAAGATTCTCTTCTTTAGCTCTCTCTAACATGGGGTGTCGTTAATTATTTTCTCATCATAACAAAATAAAGCATGGTACCCTCATGTAAGAGAACATTGAGATATGTGACATTACTCTTTTTATTCTTAAGGAAGGAATTTGTATGTAATAACTCAATTGCTCTGAGCATTGTAAATGAATAATCTCTTACGTCTATTTTCGATGATTCTGATTCTATAAATTTTCTCTCTTCTAAACCTACAAAAGATGTATTATCTCGTGATTTTATAATCTTTCATCATTAACTTTTGATATGTTATAGATTTGTCATTCTAAACAATTAAATATAATTTTATTGCATTTTTTACTAGTTAGAAATGTGTTTATGTTAAATAAGTAGGAAAAAGACATACTGAAAATGGGTTGAAAGTGATGTATTGTGATTTGATATAATATTACTGATATATTCTCAAAAAAATTATCTTGATCGGGCACGAATCTCGAGGCAAAATCGAGCCGAAAACTTAAAAAATTAAATTCGGGAGCATTTGAACTCCAATTTCAGCGAGCTTATAGTCAAACTAAGCATCTCGGAAATACGAACCCAACAACACCAAATTCAACTCAATCCGAGCCCAAATGAGTCCAAATCAAGCACCTGAAGTGTTGTTGGAAAGTTCGTACCATAATTTGAGTTAACAAACAGTCTGCGAATTTAACGAACTTATAGTTAAATCGAGCGACTCGACAAGACGAATCCAACGAGCCCAAGATCGCTAAATTCTAACATTATTAAAACCTTCAAATGTTTGACGAAAGGTGCACGATCAAGGGATTCAATATCATCTGTCCATTCGATCACTCCCTATTTTCCTCTGATCTTACACCTATTTACAAGCCATACCACTCTAGAAAATCTATAAATAGACCCATCATTTCTCATGAGAGGAGGACCCAAGCAAGAAGAAGAGAATAAGAAGAGAAGAAGAAGAGAAGAGAGAAGAGAAGGATATGAGTTAATAACTCCTCCTCGACCACCGCCGGAGTTCTGCCCAAAGCCGGAGTAACGCCAGAATTCTGCCAGACGCCCGAGTGAAGCCAGAATTCTTCCCAAGTGACGCCGAAATTCTGCTCGACACCGAAATTTTATCGGACTTCCAAACAACGTCAAAATTCTTCTCAACTTCGGAACGACGCCGAAACTCTGCTCGACGTTATAACTGACTTTCAATCCTAAAAAGATTCATTGTAATCAGATCATCCTAAATTTTAAGGATGAGTCAGCCTTTTGTACTTCAAGTGAACACTAGTGGAACTATTTCAACTGAGCGTGGCCCCGTGGGTTTTCCCCTTTCAGGGTTTTCCACGTAAAAATCTTGGTATTATTATTTCTCCTCTATTTGTGCGCTAGATATTCATATAACGCTGAGACGAAAGTGTTTTAACTCTATCACCGCGTATATTCTAGTCCGCAACAATTACAAAGATGTAATATGTGCTGAAATAATTGATAAGATCGATATGTATTTGAATGTAATACTGGTTTGATTGAAAAAATATTTTGATTGATATTAGATATATGAAATGATAACCTCAAGATTCGCTTATTCATTGATGTGAGTGATAAGGACCAGTAGACTGATTGGGAGTTATAAAGAGTCTAGGCGACTGATTTAGATGATTCAAAGGGAGTCATAAGGAGTACACTGATTGAGAGTCATAAGTGCATGAGCAAGATACCCTCAAGATGCTCTCATCTAAATATATGATAGAATACTAATTACTGATTGTTGATACTAATTATTACTGTGACACTTATTATTGAATACAGATATAACTTATCTTTATTGAATACAGATACTTATACTATTGTATAACTAATAGACTAGCAAAAATGATTGAATGATAGGACTGAATGTAAATGATTGTATGATAAAGAAAGAATAATTGATTGATATAAGTGGCTGGTACAAATAACATATAGATTGATTTATATATTTTCTTATATGATTTACAACATATTATTTCTATTTTTCCTTGCATTGATTTCAGTTGTAAAATTTTAGTTATTTGTCAGGCTTTTATGTTCATTACGTGGTTTATATCATTTTAGGAAAAGGTAAGGAGACTGTAGCTTGAGGCTAGATAGTGACATTAATATAAAATTTAGTTCTCTTTCAATTTCTCTAGTCTATATAGATTATTTTGTGATATATGAAGACTATTGTATATATCATTTTTTATCCTAGAGATGGAATGCAAATATGACTACAAAAAAATAGCTAATTTTCGATGAAATTTTCGGCGGAAATAAATTTGATAGAAATCCCGGCGGATTTCGGACGAAAAAATTTCAACAGAGTTTCAGCGTATTTTTTTATTGGCCAGTAGAATCGTGCCACGCGTTCTCATTATTTACCACGCGCCCCGATAACCCGACCCGGAACGGACCCAGGATGGCTCGGTATTTACCGATTTTGTTCGGTATTGGTCGATTTTGCTCGACAATAACCAATACCGAGTAAATACCGAGCAATATCGAGCAAATACTGAGAAATACCGAGTTGTATCGAGTTTTTCTAGAAAAACTCGATACAACTCGGTATTGCTCGAATACCGAGTAATATCGAGGAATACCAAGTTGTATCGAGTTTTTCTAGAAAAACTCGGTACAACTCGGTATTGCTCGGTATCGGTCTTCACAAAGCGATATTTCTCATTATTGCCGAGCAATACCGAGCAAATACCGAGAAATACCTCGTAATACGCGAGCATAGCATTCCCGGGTTCCGGTCCGGGTCAAGTTGTCGGGCCGTGCTGTAAAGAGTAAGAGCACGTGGCGACATGTTATTGGCGGCCAAACATAACTCTACGTCCGGTCAGAGGATGTAAGAATTGTTCCTGGCTGGGAGGGCCAGTTGGGTCGGTAGTTCCCAAGTGGGCTAAGAAGCAGCTAACTAGCTGCGGCTGAGATAGGGCACGTGGGCTGGCTAACTGGGGCGGGCTGCTCGGGTAGACAGGTTTTAAATTTTTTTTGTCCATTTATTTTTCAGCGCAAAAATAATCCGCCAGAAATATTTTTCCGGCGAATTTTTCGTCAGAAATATTTCGATGCATTATTTAACGTTGGAAGGGCTTTTCCGACGTGTGTTTTACTGTCAGAATAATTTTAGCCGAAAATATATTCAATAACTTATCATTATTGAATATAGATATTGATACTATTGTATAAATAATAGACTAGCAAAAATAATTGAATGATAGGACTGAATGTAAATGATTCTATGACAAAGAAAGAATGATTGATTGATATAAGTGGTTGGTATAATTAGCATATAGATTGATTCATATATTTTTTTTATATGATTTACAACATATTGTTTCTCTTTTTTCTTGCATTAATTTCAGTTGTAAGATTTTAGTTATTTGTTAGGCTTTCATGCTCATTACGTGGTTTATATGATTTTAGGTAAAGGTAAGGAGACTACAACTTGAGGCCAGACAGTTATATTAATTTAGTTCTCTTTCCATTTCTATAGTCTATGTGTAGATTCTTTTGTAATCTATGAATGCTATTGTATATATCATTTTGGATCCTAGAGATGAAATGTAAATATTGACTACTATAGTAACGTGAAAAATGTTTTTCGTTATTTATTTATTTTCTGTAATGCAATTATTTAGCTTTGGATGTCAAATTGATCTGACTGTAAAATGATTATTCATTTATTATAAATGAAAATACAATAAGGAGAGAAAAAATTCTTCCACTTTTTATCTCGGGGCGTGGCAGTGTCTATTTTACTTCTAAGAGAGGCGCAAAGCTTGGATAAGGTGAGGTCGGCGATCTCTTCTAATGGTGAGAATTTTATTTTTGATAACCTAAATATTTGATTTGTTTTGTTTTATATATGTTATATATAAATATGATCTATTTTTTAAAATCCACTATATAAGATGTCCATGCTTTCATGTAGTGCATGTCCACTACTTATAAACCATCAAACCATGAATATGTCAAAATCTCTCCACATATATGTACAAATCTCTAATCATATATATGCTTAAAATTCACATATTTAATTATTTCATAAGCATTTTATACAGTGATGCGAACGTTGGTCGAGCATATACATTTAAGTTAGTTTATGACATCTTTAATATAATAACATATATTAAGTCATAATTGAATTATGAGATGGTGGATTATGATTGAAATCCTATTAGTGTTATTACATATTTAAATTTAGGATTATGGAACATGTGAGTTAAGGAAGGTGGTTGTGGCTTCAAGATATAAAATCACTTGTGGGGCACTAAAATCGATGTATCAAATGCATTGAGAATGTGAATTGGGGTATTGGAAAAGTTGCTAGATTGGACTCTTCTTCAAAGGAAAAAAAACTAATATTTTATTTAAGGGAGTAATATCAAACAAATATCATGTGTTGTAGAAAAAGTATTTCTCTTTCTTAAACACTTTCTAGAATCTTTCCTTGATTAATGCAAATGAATAATCACATTCCCTCTTAATTTCCATGATGTCCCTTTTTATAGAAGGATGAGGACATCAATTGCAAAACAAAGGAGAATATATTATAGCAAATTCATGATTCTATTATAATTATTTTAGAGTTATTTATAGGGAAGGTGGTGTGGACTCAAATAGTTGGCTCTAATTTGGTATTTTAAGTTAGTTTGTAATGGACCTTCTCTCCTTTAGTAAAAAAGCATTATCATAATCTTTAATTCCTCTCAACATTTGCCAATCTAATCAACTTCATATAATCTTCTTGGTAGCATCTTGACCCACTCAAGACCTATCTTGCCCATTCATTTTTCAAGATCATCATGACAAGTCTTTGATCCCTTAAACTCATGCCACTTTTCTAAGGAGGTATGTGCTCCTATGAATTAAGTTAAAGTTGAGAAAATAAAGATATCCCTCTCTCCAAACTGATTAGCATTGAATATCTTCTGATCCTTTTTGTTGATTATGTAGAGCATATTAGGTTCATAACAACTCATTCTAGTTCTCTTCTCTAATAATTGTTGTTCCCATAACTTATCCTCGTTACCTAATAATAGTTTATTAAAAGGCGAATAAGTTCATCTATATCATTATCCAATATCAGAGGGTCAAATAATTATAAATTATTCATAAACACAGTAAGTGGATAGCATTATCTTCTCACTTGTTGAGGATCTTGAATGGTTCATATCTAAGTAGATTGATTTTATAGTGCTCCCTCATCAATATCTCCTTATTGATGTGGAGCCATATGAGACATCATTCTTTAAATTTCTTCCCTATTTAATGTAGATAAAATTGTTAAGAGTGAGTTGCTTCACTTTTATCCATCTTTTATCTACATCCTCAATATATTTCCTAGAGTTGTTAGTTTCTTTAGCTCTATAAGGTGCTTCATCACCTTTGTATGTCATTCTAATGATGACTTGGATTATAAAATTTTGTTCAACTCCCTAATTGATATTTCTATATCTATAGATCTTGGGTGGATTGTGATTTTGGACTATAACTCCATTCAATCGCCTTTGGAGAATCTTGGGGGAAAGCTTCATTTACCCATCAAACACTCATTTAAGTAATTACATTTCCAATCCAATCTCTTTGATCAACCAAATGATAGCCTTTCTTTTTTTAAAAAAAAATTAATAATCAATATGATAATTCAAATAGAATAAAGATTAATAATCTTTTTTTTATAACACCACCTATGTGAACAATTATCTTTGCTACTTTCATAAAGCTCTTTTTCCATGTATCAAATCAGTACCATTAGTGCTATGCATGGGTAACTTTAGTACCATTAAAAATATATTTCAAAAGTTCTTGTACAATCTAACATTGATACTATATTTATTTGCCTCATCCTAGTCCTATTTTGCCTTGAATTGTCCATTTTTTGTTCTTTGCAAGAAAACCAAAGCCATTAAGAATGCTCTTACAAGATCACCTTGGGATTTGGCTAAACATTCATATCACATATCCTACTCTCCTTTTATTAAGAAAGAATAATGACTGACAGTTTGGAAGAGAACCTTCTCAACGAAGAAATATTAAAGGAGTCTAAAATTATTTAGGACAATCTTTCTATAGCTTCTATTTAATGTTTACAATGGATCAGATAATAAGCTAAAGCTACTTGGCTCGCTATGATTGAAGATGATCTAGGATTACTATATTAATAGATTAATTATAGAAATAAATATGACTTAATTAAGAAGATCATCATCTGGATGTTCATAAATTTAGCAATGCTAATATTTCCAAATAAGCTATTGGTTACTTTTATACTTTTTTTAGCAAAATATTCACCTCTACAAGATCCAAAAACTTTAATATCCCTACTAGCTCTACTATCTTTCATTACTTAAGGGTTTAATTGATTATTCTATTCACATATCTAGAAATTAAGGAAGACTTGCATAATGTTAAGAATGATAAATGTCTTGGGCGTGATGATTTAACATCCTAATTATTCTTGGGACTTGATTGGGACCAATCTTACTAATATTACAAATTATTTCCTTAAATTTAATAGGCTCCCGTATATGGCCAAATAAAGTGTTATCACCTTACTTCCTAAGCATCACAATGTTAACACTTTGGTTGTTATAGGCCAGTCTCTCTTTGTACAACATTTTACAAGATAATTGATAGACTTTTTGCAAAAAGATTCAAATTATCATCCCATTAATCATTCATCTTACTTAGGTTAAGTTTATTCAAAATTGGGATATTATAGGTGATATTTCTCTTGCTTATAAAACAATTTAGAATTTTAATTTTAAGAGGCTCCTTATTTATTTTATGCTAAAATTGATTTGTATAATCCTTTTGACATTGTGGATAGATAAACTCTCATGCCATAAGACAATTGGTCAATGACATAGTCTCGATGATAGGAATTGAAGCCGCCTAAGAATCAGGAACCTAATCAAGAATGATACTAGGAAAGATAGAACAATCTGCTACAAGACGTGCTCTGGAGAGAGTGGAACCACTAGAGAAGAGTTAATAAGATTATTCAATTCCCTAGAAGTAGAAGAGACAATATATCAATTGAAGATACCACTAGTTTTTCCAAGCTAAATGGTATAGATGATATAATGGGAACACAATAAAGAAAAGGAAGTTGTATCTAGAGGAACAAAATAAAATTCATCTGTTTTCCCTTCCTCTTCAAAGTAGGCCACTAACGCCTTAGCCTTTCACTTATTTTTGAGAATTTAGAAATAATCCAACCCTCCCCTCTATATCTGCCTAAGAAGAAATTCAAAAGGAATCCCCCCCCCAATGGATATCACACCACTTAAATAAGCAAACATAAGGGAATTAAAAGATAGGCGACTTACTATAGAAGGTCTTCACACAACTTCTAGGTTAATATAGTTCTTAACTCATTGATCTAAACCCTTAATGCAAAGGAAGGTCAAGTATTTTTCACTCCTATATGTGTAAAGATCAAGGTTCTCTTTAGTGAATGAGGATGGTCTCATCTGGATTGTCCATCTAATTGGCGATCTCACTTTAAAAAAAAAAAAAAAAACTATCCAAACATTATTTTTCAGGTAACTCACTCATAAATAGCTAGAGAAAAACTAAACAAACCCATTCTGATACACTCAGACATAAATGATATAGCAAAAAAAAGGTGAGACTATGAAATATTCTCTTCCCTCATATAAGAAAACATGATAAAAATACTCCTTAAAAAAATTTCGCATGATTTGAGCATGAATATATTCATAGGAGTTTATGATATCAACCATCTTGTGACATAACCAAAGTTGTGAATATAACCTAAATTAATCTGAATAAAAACATATCATTATCATAAAAAGTGTTGGGGGAACTTGTCTTCTTAGGAACTCATACCTTGAAGTTTGTATCATTGAAGCAATAGTAGATGTCTCATCATAGAGAGTGTCAACGATGTTATGGATTGTTGTGTACATTTGAACTCAACAAAGGATTGTAAACTTTTCTTCAATGAAATATCTATTAGCAAAAGAATGCACAAAGAAGTAGATGAGATGAATAGGGAGTCATCAAGGTATAAAGAGAGAGTTTGTAGAGGAGCAAATGGATGCATAAGAAAGACTTCAAAGGACTCAAAGACTATCTATAACAAGAGTGACAAGATTTTTGAGGGAATGTCACATCCATTATAAAATTTTGAATTTTAAAATTTCAAAGAAAGTTAGTTTTTAGTTTTACAACAAAGTTATAAGTAGAATTTAGCATTAACTTAAGGCCAGCATATCAATCCACTCTTTATTGAACTCTCCACCTAAAAATTGACTCAATTTTGATGACTCCAAGAACTTGTGAGTTAGAATAATCTCAACTTTTAGTTCTTGGACCTCTTGGCAGATAAAACTATGACTTCAGTAGGAACTATAGTACAACAAACATTTCTTCCAACAAGGCAAGTCTCTTCTCCCCTTCTTTGGCCAAAATGCCTATCATAGAAAGTTGAACCTTAAGGATGCTTATGTGACTTTTTGTTGAAACTAAAGAAAATTTTAGATTGAATATTTTATCCACCAAAACTTCAACTCTTGTATACGGTGGAGTCACTCAACAATGGAAGAGCATGGACATGAATCTCATGATTGTGTTCTTAGAAAGGTAAAGTAGGGGAGTTAATATTCATGCTCGATACCAATGTTTAGCCAATATATCAAGTGTAAACCCATGACTACCTATTTGCAGGTGTTGTAGAAAAATATTTGGGTCAAGCAGAAGAAGAATTATCTACTCTCTTGGAATACTCTGTTCAAGAGACTAACTCAAGAGCTGGGAAGGAGCTTAACATTGTAGCACGATGAACCAGCTTCGACCAAACCTTCCAGCCATTCTCCCTCCCCGGCGGGGGCTACATCAAAAGTTCCTCTATTAGTCAAACAATTTTTTATTCATCATGGCCATAATCAAGTCTCCTATGTGAGACACATCAATAATTAAGCTAACGACACAAATCTCCCAAAAAGAAATCTCCTGTAATCGAATCAACCTCAGGATTGCATCAAGATGCTACTCACCCCTTGTAATAACCCATATTCAATTCTCTAATAATATATTAGGAGTTATTATAAGTTCAATTTATAAATTTTCTTCACCAAAATATAGATATTATTATTATTTAATTATAATAATTTTCTCCTAATTTTAGAGGCATTGTAAAAAATTGACACATGTCATTACAATTGAATTTTCTAGGATCGTTAGGTTTCTATTCTATAAACTGATTTCATCATAATTTTTTAGACATATTGAACTATTTTATAAATATTTTTGTATAATTTTTAGAGTTCCAAATTTAAAGATATAAAAGAATTTATATGAATTTTATGTTGAAAATGGAACCATTGATATAATTACATTAATGTCCTTAAGACCTTTTATTATTAAAAAAATATAAAGGCACTACATAACCTTTTAAAATCACTATTTTTGTTTCCTTTCATTTTTCCCAAGCCAAAGAAGTAGAAAAAAAGAAATGAAATGATTGTATAAAGGAGAGAAAAACTTAGGTTTAGAGGTTGTAGAGTTGATTTTGTCAGTTCGTCCAGTCGAGAAATTTGTTCATCTCAAGGTAGGCTACCATTACCCTACCTTTGATTTTAATGATTTTGTGTACTTTATATTTTACAAATTTTAGTTTGATCAAAATTTACAAAAAATTTGATATATAATTTTTTAGCAAACTTCCACCATAAATTTTTTGTATATGATAAATATGATTCTCTCGAGTATTTGGATTATAATATTATTATATTTTTCTAGGTAAATAAGAAGGTATAATTTTTTGAAGTGAATGCATAGAATACAAATTTTATAAATTTCTTTGCATTTTATAAAATATTAGATTTCGTATATGATATTGCCTTACTTTACAAAGAAAAATATAGCATTTGCATGTAAACAAAGAAGACTGACTATTAACACTATAACTAAAATGAGTTGGCTCTTAAAAAATAATATCGTGTGTAGTAGGGTGGACCTATGGACTTTCTTTTAAATAGAAGGTTGGTGGTGTAATCCTAATTGTAGCATGTAACTGATTGATAGAATTACACTGACGGGTAGAGGTTGATGACTCTTAAATAATTATTAAAAGTCACATGTAAAAATAAATAATTAATAGAATTAAATGAAAGGCAAAATGAGATTTATAGATGGATAGTTATGACAGATAACAAATGAAAGAATGAAAACATCACATTAAAATTGGATGTCCTATCTTGCTCTTAATAATTATATTTATGACTATATTTATATAATAGTTCATTAAACTGATTGATAGATAGAACTTAAGTTGCATCGATAGAACATGCATTGATACTACCTAATATACTTACATATCATATTGATTGATAGTCCTTTATTATCAATTCTTTTTTTTTTTTTTTTGTAGCTTGATATATCTCATTTGACTTCACTAATCATATTGATTTTATTCTTAATTTTAGAGATTTTCTATTACAAATATTAATTAATGATTGATATTTATTAGAATTATAACAAGCACATTGATTCTTTTACCTTGCATTGAAGGCAGTGGTAAGTTTTGATTATTTACTGGGCTTTGTAAGCTTATCATGTAGTTCTTATATGATTTCAGGATAAGGTAAAGAACTTGCAGTACGAGGCTAGATAGAGATGCTAATTTAGTTATATGTAAAACTTTTTGGTTTACATAAGCTATTTTGAATCCTATATTGGCTATTGTATATATGATTTTAAGTTTTAGAGCTTATAACATAATATAAATATTAATAATAGCAATTTAATTATGTTTTTCTACTATTTATTTATTTATTTTTTTGATGCAATTAACTAGTTCTAGATATCAAATTGATTTGATTATAAATGAATGAGTATTGGTTGTTAATGAATTGAAAAAAGAGAAAGAGAATAGAAATAGAATTGTTCCACTTTAGATCTTAGGGCATGGCACCCCCTATCATCTCAATGGGGGTGACCTCAGGTCGATTTCTTGCTATATGTCAGTCTGATCTCCCGACTACATCAAACTTTACTCACCTCTCTCACCTTAATGGGGTGACTTCATACCAACTCCCTACAGACACCGACTCAATCTTTGACATCATCGATCCTACTCACGTCCTTTCTCATGAAGGTCACTAATTCACTTGGCACAAACGTTTGAGCCACATTGAAGACAGATGGAATAATCATTGAGCCCGTACATATCAACTGTAACCTTCTAAGCCCTATAAAAGGGGAGATCATCATCATCTTCAGGAGGGTAAAAGGAGGGATTAGAAGAATCAGCATTTTTTTCCTTTCCTTAAAGGAGATATATATTGTGTCATTTATAGCTTAAGCTATGCAGCAAAGAGCCCTCACTCCCACTATTCTTAACTTAAGCTCTCTCATATTTAGACTTAATCATCATGAACTCTAAGCTCTTAGTCCATAGGTGACCCAAAGTATAACCCGACATCTTCCACCATAAAAAATAAGATTCAACACCAAGGAGATTTTCTTTGTGACCTTTGGGGTGAGCTCACCCCCAAGTTGCAGAAGGGCATTTGCCAAGGATTTTTCATAAGTATCAATTGATCTAATCTCATTGAAAAAATAAAAAGAGGGAGTTATGTTCTTAGAAAATTGTTAAGGGGGACCTCAAGAAGGTATCGTGGGTCCCTTTTATAAGGAAGAGTTTGGGAGGCAAAAAATATAATAAATATAAGATTCTTGCCTATAAACAAAGCACCTAGAAACTCACTCCAAATCAGATGCACTATTGCATCACTAGGGAAGTGTATTGAAAATTTCTCTTAATTAATCCCTTTTAGGGTAGCTAATAGGCCAATCTTATCTCCTGTGGAAACCTACTACCCAGTTCTTTCTTCTAAGAAATCCATCAAAATCATAGGGACCTCATACTTCTAAGGGAAATCAATGGCTCGTTCAAGGGAACTATCTACTTGGTTATTAGCTCCATCACAAAGAAATTCAGCACGACTATAGGGTAATCGAAAAGAACCTCAATATAGGCCAATTGAGTGGTGGCTATATCAGAGTTCTCCATCACCCTAGTTTCCTTATCCTTAATCAATCTTTTCCTCTTCTTTATAATGGACGAATTTGATTTTCCCCTTCTCATCATATTGTTCTTGTTTACATTTGCAAAGAGCGTCTTATCATAAGTCTTAGTTGTCAATATCGTGGCATTCAATATGAGGATTTCAAACATATCTATAAAAGAAATGCTAGGGAGAAGATAAGGAAGGATGCAAAGCTATATAGGAGGAAGAAGAAAAGGAAGAGAGAGTGTTAAAAAAAGAGCTTCGTTCATCTTTATAGACCACCATGAGTATGAGCATGTGCAGTGGTCAAATCAATGACATTATTAAAGTGTTAAATGGTCACCATTCTAATACAATAGTTCATCATGGCAATAGAATCCCTGTCACCTCTCATTACTATTCAATAAATATGAAGGTCAACCAACCCCAATAGAGAATCAACAACTCCATCTAGGGGGAGCTGGCAACTCCGTTTAAAATCAGCCACCACAACTGCCTCGCCAATGATTTCTACCAATATGACTCGAGATAGTCGTTCACCTATATTTATAACTATTCTTACTTCATATGTATTCAAATAAAAATAGGCAAAAAAAAAAAAGCAAACCTCTTTAAACACACAAGATGAAAAGTAAGCATAAATCTTCAAATCCAACTACACCCAATCATGCTAGAAAAACCAAGCCCAAATCTCACAAGCCACATAAGAAATATAATACATATGAGAAATAATAGAAAAATAAAATATTATCTACTTAAAATTTCTTCAAAAACACATCTCCCTGCATGTTTATTATTTATTGCAAAATTCAATCACATTTATACTTTCACCATATCAAAATATAACTCCATAAACATTATATATATATATCTATTTATATTCCCTTTGTCTCTCCTCTCTTAATTTTCTACTTTAAATATTCAAATCGTGGCCTCTTCACATTTGTCGGCCAAAGCAAAACCTCGTGCCAAAGACCAAAAAGCATTTAATATTCGCACAGAATTTTAATAAGCAAATTAATTAAATCTGTAGTGAAATTAAGATTTTCACTTAAATTTTCCTAACAAAATTCTAAGATGATTTTATCCATTTATATACATTTTAATTTTCGGATTATCATATATGAAATAATTATTGAGTCCAAATTTTACTAAATTATTAAGATGCATGAAAGTATTTAATTTAGCTATGCCTCAAATAGAATAAAAAAAAATATATTTTGACGTAAAAATATTAAGCAGTTTGCACTCTTTCATAAGCATAGATTTTTAATATACTTCGAGCTTAACACTTATCTTCTTTTATTTACACAACCTAAAAAGTGATATTAGAGACAATGATTTGATTGAGATTACGGGTTTGTTTGGTACAGCTTTCATGTTGGCTAGTAGAAAAATTTTAATTTTTATACTAGATAGCTACTTTAAGAAGCAGTAAGAAAGTCGTCTCAAACAAAACACTAGTCTTTATTTAGGACAATTTTTTTTTGCTTTCTGCAATAGCTTTCTAGCATAAAAATTTCATGAAAATAATAAAAAAAATAGTTGTAAAAATTGTCCCAAATGAAGCTTAAATAGTTCATGTAGTATGTAACACCCACAAGTCATCAATGCCTTCAATCATGATTGACCTAAATTCAATAGTTAGTGACTTTAATTGCAGCTTGGTATCAATTCATGATGTTCCTCTTTCTTGTTCTCGCATGCGACTGCTCGGTAATCTCTTTCCTTCTTCTCTAATTCCTATTTTTCTCTTGCGATTTTCGGTTGGATGGTTGTAAATTGTGTGGGTGATCCTGGTTTTTTTTAGGGGAAGTTTAAATCGTGTTCTTTCGGTGATGCCTTATCTAGGGTTTCACTTTTTTCGAAGTTTCTCAATCTTAAAATAACTTCTTGACATGGTTTACCTTCTTTATTGATTTCTGACAAAAAAATGAGGGCTTTAGCTGTTCCTTTCGAGTTTGCGTTGGTTGAAAAATTTCCTGGTCGACGGTCGTTGTTGGATGTCATCCGAAAGTTCTTCTTTCTACTTAAGCTTTGTGGTGAATTTTCTGTCACTTTGTTGAACTCCAAGAATGTTTTGATAAATTTTTTGAATGATCTCGATTATTGTCGTGTTTTCTCGCACTGATCTTACTTCATTGGCAACTATTACATGAAGTTGATTAAATGGACTCCTCTCTAGACATTGACATTGATTCTCCTACTATACTCATTTGGGTATCTTTTCTCAATTTTTGTCTGCATTTATTTACTCCTTGGATTTTACATGGCCTTGGCTCCTTGTTTGGTCGGGCGTTGCGAACAGTTAATTCTACGTCAAATGGTTTGAGGCCCTCAGTTACTCGTGTGCTAGTGGAATTAGATGTCACTAAAAGGTATTGGGTTCATTCAATGTGTTGAATTGGAGGAGTTTCCTGCCTATTGTGCTCACTGTAAGGTTCTTAGACACTCTAAAGTCGAATGCCACATTTTAAACCCTTCATCAGCTAATAATCATGTGCCTATTGTGGCTGGTTTAGATAAGGATGTGGGTGATAAAAATGTTGCTATTGCGGTTCTTATTGCTTCGAGTGAGATTCCCTTAGTTGATGTTGATCTCTCTGAGAAGTATTTTTCTCAGCCGACAGGAGTGTTAGTTTCTCCTATGGCTGATGTTGATATTAGCATTGCATCCCCTTTAGTTGGAAATGAATAGTTGGAAGCAATTGAGTGGTATTGATAAGGTGGGGGTTTGTGCTTTGGGTTTGGCTCATAATGAGGTGGAGGAGGTTGGTGAGGAGGAAGCTCTTATGTCAGCTCATACTGAGGTTGAGGAGGTTGGTGAGGAGGAAGTTATTGTGTCGGGCGCACCCATTGTTCCTTTGGGGTCTGAGCCCCTGGTTGAGGTGCCTATAACTGTCATGTCCCCCAAATGTCTTACATTCTCTGTTTGTTTCTAATTTAGGGGTCACTTGCTCTGGGCAGTCGGTTTGGCATGATGGGTATCCATTGTCATCGGGTGAGGGGTGAGGATTTGGATGTTGAACAAGTTGACTCTCTCAAGAAATTGTATGGGTTAGATGTTCGTAAGGTTACGGAGAAAGTGCTTTCTCATGGCAGTAAGCTTTATTACACCCAATCATGCTAGAAAAACCAAGCCCAAATCTCACAAGCCACATAAGAAATATAATACATAAGAGAAATAATTGAAAAATAAAATATTATCTACTTAAAATTTCTTCAAAAACATATCTCCCTGCATGTTTATTATTTATTGCAAAATTCAATCACATTTATACTTTCACCATATCAAAAAATAACTCCATAAACATTATATATATATCTATTTATATTCCTTTTGTCTCTCCTCTCTTAATTTTCTACTTTAAATATTCAAATCGTGGCCTCTTCACATTTGTCGGCCAAAGCAAAACCTCGTGCCAAAGACCAAAAAGCATTTAATATTCGCACAGAATTTTAATAAGCAAATTAATTAAATCTGTAGTGAAATTAAGATTTTCACTTAAATTTTCCTAACAAATTTCTAAGATGATTTTATCCATTTATATACATTTTAATTTTCGGATTATCATATATGAAATAATTATTGAGTCCAAATTTTACTAAATTATTAAGATGCATGAAAGTATTTAATTTAGCTATGCCTCAAATAGAATAAAAAAAAATATATTTTGACGTAAAAATATTAAGCAGTTTGCACTCTTTCATAAGCATAGATTTTTAATATACTTCGAGCTTAACACTTATCTTCTTTTATTTACACAACCTAAAAAGTGATATTAGAGACAATGATTTGATTGAGATTACGGGTTTGTTTGGTACAGCTTTCATGTTGGCTAGTAGAAAAATTTTAATTTTTATACTAGATAGCTACTTTAAGAAGCAGTAAGAAAGTCGTCTCAAACAAAACACTAGTCTTTATTTAGGACAATTTTTTTTTGCTTTCTGCAATAGCTTTCTAGCATAAAAATTTCATGAAAATAATAAAAAAAATAGTTGTAAAAATTGTCCCAAATGAAGCTTAAATAGTTCATGTAGTATGTAACACCCACAAGTCATCAATGCCTTCAATCATGATTGACCTAAATTCAATAGTTAGTGACTTTAACTGTAGCTTGGTATCAATTCATGATGTTTAGGGTTCTCGGGCATCTCCGCCTCTTTCTTTCTCTCGCCTGCGACTGCTCGGTAATCTCTTTCCTTCTTCTCTAATTCCTACTTTTCTCTTGCGATTTTCGGTTGGATGGTTGTAAATTGTGTGGGTGATCCTGGTTTTTTTTAGGGGAAGTTTAAATCGTGTTCTTTCGGTGATGCCTTATCTAGGGTTTCACTTTTTTCGAAGTTTCGGGGGGGGGGAGGTTTAAATCGCGTTCTTTCCGTGATGCCTTATCTAGGGTTTCGCTTTTTTCGGAGTTTCTCAATATTAAAATAACTTCTTGACATGGTTTACCTTCTTTATGGATTTCTGACAAAGAAATGAGGGCTCTAGCTGTTCCTTTCGAGTTTGTGTTGGTTGGAAAATTTCCTGGCCGGCGGTCGTTGTTGGATGCCATCCGAAAGTTCTTCTTTCAACTTAAGCTTTGTGGTGAATTTTCTGTCACTTTGCTGAACTCCAAGAATGTTTTGATAAAATTTTTTAATAATCTCGATTATTGTCGTGTTTTCTCGCGCCGATCTTACTTCGTTGGCAACTATTACATGAAGTTGATTAAATGGACTCCTCTCTTAGACACTGACATTGATTCTCCTACTATACTCATTTGGGTATCTTTTATCAATTTTTTGTCTGCATTTATTTACTACTCAGATTTTACATGGACTTGGCTCCTTGTTTGGTCGGCCCTTGCAAACAGATAATTCTACGTCAAATGGTTTGAGGCCCTCAGTTGCTCATGTGCTAGTGGAATTAGATGTCACTAAAAGGTATTGGGTTCATTCAGCGTGTTGAATTGGAGGAGTTTCCTTCCTATTGTGCTCACTATAAGGTTCTGAGACAATCTAAAGTCGAATGCCACGTTTTAAGCCCTTCATCAGCTAATAATCATGTTCCTATTGTGGCTGGTTTAGATAAGGATGTGGGTGATAAAAATGTTGCTATTGCGGTTCTTATTGCTTCGAGTGAGATTCCCTTAGTTGATGTTGATCTCTCTGAGAAGTATTTTTTTTAGCCGATGGGAGTGTTAGTTTCTCCTGTGGCTCATGTTGATATTGGCATTGCATCCCCTTTAGTTGGAAATGAATTGTTGGCCCCTAACATGGTGGGGGCAGTGGCTGTTGAGTCTTCTTTTAATGGGACTCATGGTATTGTGGTTGTTGACCCTTCTTCGAATGACTTTAATGTGGTTCAAGGTGCTTTGTTGGTGGATGAAATGGTTAAAAGTGTTCAAGGTGTTGATGGTGTTCTTTCTCCTTTGCTTAATTTGGTTAAGGAACCTGATGATGTTGTGTTTAATAGCGGTGATGGCTTTGTTACACATGTTATTTGCTTTATGTGGCGCGAGGGTGGGGGGGGGGAGGTGGAAGCAATTGAGTGGTATTGATAAGGTGGGGGTTTGTGCTTTGGCTTTGGCTCATAATGAGGTGGAGGAGGTTGGTGAGGAGGAAGCTCTTATGTCGGCTCATATTGAGGTTGAGGAGGTTGGTGAGGAGGAAGTTATTGTGTCGGGCGCACCCATTGTTCCTTTGGGGTCTGAGTCCCTGATTGAGGTGCCTATAACTGTCATGTCCCCTAAATGTCGTACATACTATGTTTGTTTCTAATTTAGGGGTCACTTGCTCTGGGCAGTCGGTTTGGCATGATGGGTATCCATTGTCGTCCGGTGAGGGGTGTGAGAATTTGGATGTTGAACAAGTTGACTCTCTCAAGGAATTGTATGGGTTAGATGTTTGTAAGGTTACTAAGAAAGTGCTTTCTCATGGCAGCAAGCGTTATAGGAGGAAATCTAGAAGATAGTTATGTGTTTTCTTCTTTGCGGACTTGGCGACATTGTTTTTGGCACATTTGTTCGGTGGTGGGTTGTGGTTGCGGATTTCCTCTCTAGCTCTTTGGTTTTGCTTGTCCTTGCAGGTATTATTCCCTTTTTTCTTGGGCATTATGGTTGTTGTTGGTGGAGACCATTCGTTGTGCTATGCTTTTGTTTGTGGGATTTTATGTCTATGGTTTTGGCACTATTTTGGTGTTGTTGTTGTTGTTGTTGTTGCTGCAGATGGAGCCTTTTGGTGGATCGGATGTTGGATGCTCTAGAGCTCCTGTTGTTGTTTTTTCTTTAGATTTTGTTTTGATTTGCTTTGTGTATTTAGTTGGTTCTCGTGGCCCATAAGTTTTAATTTAATTGTTGTATTTCTAGAGGGCTTGTAAACTTTTAAGGACTTATAACTCTTATTTGGTATTAAGACGTAGATCCCTTCCGTGGGGTTTCCCAAAAAAAAAAAAAAACTGCAGCTTGGTATTATCAAGTTATCTTTTGAGGTGTGATATTTCATGAGATTAAAAAGCTTGAATTTAAGGGGAGTGAGAGAATATGTAGATAGCTCTAATGGTAGGTAGAATATTAAAGAACATAACATTATTTATTTTGTGTCACATCAGAGAGATGAAAATTATATTAATATAAAAATAGCTAATGATTTGCCACTTCAAGTGGCTCAATTTTAGGTTAAAAATGAATTTGACCGCTTATGTATTAGGTGGAAAAAAAGTAAAAAAACTGTGTAAGAATATCCTCATATAAATTGGCTAAAAAATCATTGGATTTATGTTGAGATTAATATGATACAAATACTTATTATACAACACTAATCTCATTGAACAAAAAAATTATATTAAGATATCAGGACCAAAAAATGATCTGATTAGGGCTCAAAGCCCTTAGATCTACTTTGAAAATTATGTAATATCAATTACATATAGAATGCACTAATCTTAAAGCATATTCGAGTGTTTTGAGACCAATCCTCACTAAAATTTTGACTAAAATATTCTAACAAAATATTTTTCAATCTCAAAATAAATTCAATATCTTTCGAATTCATCTGAGTATAATTTATATCACGATATCCTATCATAAATTTTTTTTCCTGAATTCCCCCATACTCTCAAACAAAATTTGAGATCATTGCTTATATTGAATGCATATTTTCAAATGGGACCCATATGATTAATGATTAAAAGTTATGTATATTATCTTCCATTATCATTTTAAAAAAAAGAAAAATTGCTCAAGTTTAACTACTCTTGCTAAAGAGTTGTTAGCACATTGGTTGAATATGAAATGGTAACTAGACAACAATGTGGGGTCTTAATACATGTTTATTGATTGACCACTCATCTCAAGTATCCAAAAGATATCATAATCTACCTTCTTGAATAATTAATCTAACTGTTGTGATAGAAATCCAAACCCCTCTCTTTATTTTTGAAAGGTTGGTTAAAAATATAATAAATAATTATAAGGATGAAATAATATAGATTCCTTCCTCAACTTTATTAAATCCTTCATTAAAATAATATAAATTCAATTAAGAATAAAGCTAAATAAAAAAACAAGCATATTATTAACTATAATTAAAGATTAATCTAACATTAATATTATGTTAATTAATTTCAAGGCAATTAATGACTAATCTCTATATAAACCTTATATGTTTAGCCAAATTTCTCTCTAATAATTACATAATGAAATTGCAATTTATCATAAGACATGTTAGTTGGGCTTGTTTAATTTTGTTCAATAATTAATAGAGTCGTGGAGCACACTATCTACTAATAACATATTAAATGGATTAATGTTGAGCTTAATTAGGTTTAGTGGATATTCTAATTATTATTAAATTTGTGATGTTTTTTTACTTGGGAAATGATTGGCCATAGAGCAATGATATTATTTTATCTTCATATTTATTAAATTAAGGATAATTTGAGGACAAATTTTTTTTTTTTTTATGATCCTTTAATAGTTGTGATCTTCATTTTATAGTCCTTCCCTACCAACTTTAGCATAGCCACTTGCGCATGAATAATGGACATGACATATTATTCCCAATTTTTTGTCGTTTTTTTTTTATTTTTTTTTCACCGACAAATCTCCATCAACAATAAATAAATATGGAAATGATTAATTTTCTTTTAATGTTTTTGGAACAATAGAAGGAAAAAAAAGTTATATTGAAGGCTTGAAAGGATAATCATACTCAATTCTGAAAATAAAATAAGCTGTATATGATATATTTTTTAATTTATTTATTTTTTTTTCATAAAAGCAAGGTTATATGCAAATTAGAATAAAATCATGATTAAGTATTTAAATATTTGGTGACTTGAAGCTTGTAGGCTATTTCCATTGATGAAATATTAAAATTCTTATCCAATTAGTTTTGACAAAAAAATTTCATTTGAGTACATGGCATACTTAGTGGTGAGAAATCCAAACATGGTATAGAACTATTTCATGTTATAATAATGTTGATATTTTAGCCTTTCATAAATTCTAACTACCATTAATAATAGAGAATGAGAAAAAACAACATTAAGGTTTCGTTTGGGGAAGCATTCTTACTTTTTTTTTAAAAAGCGACTTTCAAATATAAAATTTTGTAGTTTTTTTTTTGTACTAAAAAGCTCGCACTCGGGCTCGAACGCTCTCGACGTCACCTTCTTTAAAGTCCGCGTGTCGGGGAGATCCGAATTTGGGTCGGGTTGAGCCCGAGTTCAGATTTTTTATCCATTTGTGTAATCTGGTCAAATTTGAGTTAGGGGTACTCGAGAGCGATAAGTTTTGGATTGGACTTTTTTTTTTTTTTTATGATCCTTTAATAGTTGTGATCTTTATTTTATAGTCCTTCCCTACCAACTTTAGCATAGCCACTTGCGCATGAATAATGGACATGACATATTATTCCCAATTTTTTGTCGTTTTTTTTTTTATTTTTTTTCACCGACAAATCTCCATCAACAATAAATAAATATGGAAATGATTAATTTTCTTTTAATGGTTTTGGAACAATAGAAGGAAAAAAAATTTATATTGAAGGCTTGAAAAAATAATCATACTCAATTGTGAAAATAAAATAAGCTGTATATGATATATTTTTTAATTTATTTATTTTTTTTTCATAAAAGCAAGGTTATATGATAATCAAAATAAAATCATGTTTAAGTATTTAAATATTTGGTGACTTAAAGCTTGTAGGCTATTTCCATTGATGAAATATTAAAATTCTTATCCAATTAGTTTTGACAAAAAAATTACATGTGAGTACATGGCATACTTAGTGGGGAGAAATCCAAATATTGTATAGAACTATTTCATGTTATAATATTGTTGATATTTTGGCCTTTCATAAATTCTAACTACCATTAATAATAGAGAATCAGAAAAAACAACATTAAGGCTTCGTTTGGGGAAGCATTCTTATTTTTTTTAAAAGCGACTTTTAAATATAAAAATTTGTAGTTTTATTTTTTTTTTTTGTACGAAAAAGCTCGCACTCGGGATCGAACGCACTTGACGTCGCCTTCTTTACGAGTCCGCATGTCGGGGAGATCCGAATTTGGATCGGGTTGAGCCCGGGTTCAGATTTTTTACCCATTTGTGTAAAGGTCAAATTTGAGTTAGGGGTACTCAAGAGCGATAAGTTTCGGGTTGGACATGAATCCTATTTGAAAACTCATTTTGACACCCTTGCTTCTACTTCTAGTTACCATCCCTTAACTTTGGAAATTGTAAAAGTTCAATAATTTAGAGAATTGGTCGAACTTCCTTAGCAATGTTACCATCAAGTTTGATTTATGACATGAAAAAAATGCTCAATCCAAGCTTCATGAAGATGTTCATTATTTTGTGGTGGTGGTGGTGGTGGTGGTGATACTTCTTATTCTTAGGAAACAAACATATATCCGAAAAAGATTATAGTAGCTCCAATGACAAATAAGATTAGAGATAGTTGTCTTAGATGGTTTGGTCATATAGAACAATGGCCTTCTGATGGCCTGACTTTAAGATTAGATGTATTAGATTTGGCTTATATTAAGAAATGTAGAGGTAGACCTAAAAATATTTGGATAGAAAATATTAAAAATGACCTTTCTTCATTAGATTTAAATGAGAATTTGACTATTAACATGACAAAATGGAGAAAAAAATGATTCATGTAACCGACCCCACATATTAGAATAAAGGCTTGTTGTTGTTGTTGTTATAGTAATATCTTGTTCCTAAATTGTCTCCCATCTCACAGTAAAGAAAACATGAATAATTACATACATCAAATAATCTCCCTCCTTCCGCCTCCTAGATTGACAGAGATGTCATCCCTCCTTTAGATTCTCGCTAGGCTGAGATGCCAATGCCTATTTTAGCTCCCTCCTTCAACTCCTTGATATGACAGAGATGCCACTCCTTACTACAGCTCCTATTATCATCATGTATGATAGTGATCGTATAGTATGATCATTAATGAAGAATTGATCCTGATTAAATTTTATAGTCATTAGGATTAAATTATGTTATTTTATTTAATGTTTGTACAATACGAAGAGCTTCATACCATATGATTAGTTCAAATTTTAAAATTCAAATTTACATGATTTAAGTAATAAGGATTCGATGGTAGAGTTTCTCAAAATAGCTAATTGTTCTGTATGATTTGGTGATTTTTAGAGCATAATTAGCTATATATTAATTTTAATTAATTTGATTTAATTAAATATTTGAATTAGTTTTTATTTGAACAGATCGTACAGTACGATTAATAAAAAATTCAAGTATTTAATTTATCTCTCTTCTCGTGAGTGTATATATGGTTGCTTAGCCAACATACGCCTAATACATAAAATACCTTAAAACATTAAAAAATGCATACTATATCAAACACAAACTCTCTTAGACCCTGATGCTACCTTATATTGAGTCTTGATTCCTGAATTTTGCATGATATATGTTGTACCTGAAATGATTAGTGATACACCTAAAAAATATGCAATATATAAAGTAACAATAAGTAAATAATTATTCAATAGTATTTCCAATTATCAAAACACAAGGTCGGGCTCCTGGATTGCAACAACCTCCATCATTTTTTTATGATGACAAGCCTTATTGGTTGATATTTAAATTTACAAATTTTTATATTCAATTTAATGCAAAATTCTCCTCTCCACTAAATGATTTCTTTAAACTAATGGGGAAAACATTTAATTTTCATTTTTTTAATTTTAAGTATTTTTTTTATTTTTAAAACAAGCTTTTTTATTTTTATTTTTAAAACAAAATGCAACAACGCAAATATTGAGAAAAAAAACTGCACTAGTCAAAAGCAAATAGATTGCCCTATGAATTGACATGTTCCTAAAGTGATTTCCTATCTACTCTACATCTAACAAGATCCAAATCTGAGTATCTATCTAAGTCAAAGGTCAAGCTATTCCTAAGATACCTGATACCAAAATTTTGAGTGCTTATGAGATACCTTTAGATTCTTTTGACGACATCCATATAGGATTCCTTAGGATCAACCTAAAATTTAGAACATAGATAAACATTAAAGATAATATCAGGCCTACTAGTACCTAGGTAAAGTAAGAAACATGTAATCCATCTAAATGTCTTTGTATCAACTGGTTTACTATCCTAATCCTTATCTAATTGGGTAACCGGGCTCCTCAGTATGTTCATACTTTTGCAACATGTCATATCAATTTTTTTCAAAATTTCTTTAATGTACTTAGCCTGACTCAAAAGGTTTAATCTTCTATTTGATTAATGTTTAAACCATGACAATATGTTAACTCGCTCATCATACTCATTTCGAATTCACTACTCATGGTGGAAGAAATTTTTTGTATAAATCATCATTAGTGAAACCAAAAAGAATATCATCCATACATGTATATGAACAATCAATATATCATCTCCAATTTTCTTAATAAACAAGGTAGTATCTACATATCCTTAACAAAGTATTTTTCTAATAGAAAGTTATTAAGTCTATCATACCATACCATAGGTGTTTTCTTCTTACAATGCTTTCTTAAATTTATATACATAATTTTAAAATGTAAAGTTCTCAAAACCTATGTGTTGTTCTACATAAACATCTTCTTTAATCACACCATTTAAAAGGTACTTTTTAAAATCCATCTAATATAACTTGAATCATTTAAAGCATGCAAGTGCTAACAATATCTAATGGATTCTAAGCTGGCTATTGAGGCAAAAGTCTTCTCAAAATATATTTGTTCTATTTAGTTGTACCGCTTAGCAACCAATCTATCCTTATTCCTAACAATTGATCCATAGTCTTTTTTTTTAAAAAACCATTTAGTTTCAACAACACTCTTATCAGTGTGTTTACTCACTAACTCCAACACATCATTCTTAACTCTTCTTCCATCGCTAAAATACAAGATTCATTTTCTAATGCTTGTTCTACACTAATGGTTCTATCATCAGAGATAAAGGATGTGTAGATAACTTCCTTTCTAAGACCATGCCTAGGCCTAGCCCCTATGAATGGGTCTTCTAAGATAAGTTCTTTAGGTGATTTAATGCTTATCTCCAATCTCTTAGCAATGGATCACAAATTTCTTCTCTATCTTCTAATCTGACATTTTTAACTCTACAAGTTATATCTTCTTCCTCTTCATGATCAATTTTTCTATCTTTAGAAACCCTATCAAATTCATTAAAAGTGACACAGGTGGATTACTCAACTACTAAAATTCTTTTATTAAATATTCTACAAGTCTTGCCTACTGAAAAATATCCTAAAAAATACTTCTTTATTTTCCTTTGCATCAAATTTTACTAAATGAGATTTTTCATTATTTAAAATAAAGCACTAAAATCCAAACACATGCAAATGAGACAAATTAGATGTTCTACCCTTAAGTAATTCATAAGGTATCTTACTTAACTTTAATCTTATATATACCCTATTTAGAACATAGCAAGTAGTATTCACTACCTCTATTTAAAAATACTTGGATAAATTATACTCACTAAGCATTGTCCTAACAATCTCTACCATTTCCCTATTTTATCTTTCTATTATACTATTATGTTGTGAGGTTCTTGGGGCAGAAAAAGTATATTCTATCACAGATTATTGATAATATAATTTAAATTTCTCGTTCTCAAACTCCTCTCCGCAATTGCTAAATATTGTTGAAATTAAACAACATATATTTCTCTAAATCCAAATTGAGAATTGATAATGTTCAAAATTTCTCAAATAAATTGTTTTATGTGCAAATAATTTAACCCAGTATATTTAGAGTAGTCATCGACAATTATAAATCTAAGCTTTCACCAGCGCACCTTGATGGGTGATAATATGCACAACTTGATCAGTGTCATGGGTTTTCCCCACTGAATACATCAATCGAGTGGGGTTTATTTATTGTGGAATTTTGTTTCCTACGGGCGTAAGCCCCCGTGGTTAATTACATCTCAGGCCATAGTTCGAGAATACTCTTGATTAAGGATCCAACATTATTTTTCCCAAAAGGGGATTAGCACATAGGAGAGACTAGGAAATCATACTCAAAGCGAAAGAAATGGCTTAACTCAGCTTAGTCAACACATATGGTTCATCTCAACATCTTGAGGGACTAAGGTAGTGAGAAAAGGAAAGAAAAACATACACTCAAAAGATACAGAGGGGAAGGATGGAGGTGGTGTCATCTATGGGATACAGATAAGTAGGATTTATAGTCCCTGAAGAAAAGGAACTTACCTACCGATGAAGAGTACTATGAGACACTGAATGTAGTAGCATTAAATCCTATATTTAAGATGGGTTTAGTGTTTTATACCTAACACTAACACCCGTGCCCTAGCTAATGCACGTAAGCTTATATCATGCCTGAAAAGGAAAGTTAACTAACCACCTAAGCACGTAAAATACATGTTGTTCAGTCTTTATGAAAGATTGGAAGGTAGGTTAAGTGTTTTGGAAGTAAGGCAGACATCTAGAGAGTTTTCTAATTGGCTTTGGACTTATATAGGGTGAATGCTCCTAGAGCTAATGTAATTAAATTTTTCATTTATTTAGTTTCTAATGCAATACATGATAGTTTAAAGGTCTCAAATCAAGTATGCATGAGATTTTAAAAATAGTTTTATAAAAATAATTTTTTAAAAAAAGACTGGGCTTCCCCATGTCCGACACCTTATCCTCAGAGGTCAAATTATCCGGACTCTACCAGCAAGCGGGGAAGTGTCTTATTAGAAGGAGAGAAAAATACAATAATATGTATGCGACCCTAGACGATTCCAACTATTTCCTAGGTCGTTAGATTTTTATGTTATTTAATTTTTAAAATTTTAGAATTTGATTACGAGTATAACAAAAAAATTATCCTGGAGAGCCTAGAGAAAATAGGTCAAGGCACATACAAGAAATAAACCTAAAAAAGCATGTAATTTTTAATGCGCACACAAAAGAAACACATCAATATAAATAACCAACACAGTAAAGTAAAGTCCAAAGTTCACAGCAAGTGTCTTATAAGTACAACCCAGGTTTTGTAAAAAAGTAATCCACCGATAACAACCTAGATTCTAATCCTATTGAATGACGTAAGTCTTAAAAGTAAGGCATTTCGTCTTCAAGTCTTCGTCTTCATATGGATCATCCTCCTCCAGATCGTCTTCTTCGGCTCGTCCTCCTTCGATTTCCATACAGTTCATCCTCTAGAAGGGTACTCAAATAAATTAGAAACTCTCTATAAAGAGCCTTTCTTTTTCTATTTAAGTACCGAGTATTTGAAATGCCTCGCTTTTGAAAACTTTTTTAACTCGATAATAATTACATCAAATTACATTTAAAAAAGAAAATTTAGACTCAAACTCCTACAAGGTTATCCTAAGGATCAAAAGAAAGTCTCAAGCAATTTATATATCACATTCCAAGCAGTTAATATTTGTAGAAAAGTAAACACACTTGACCACGCTCTTTTAAATTTAAATGGGACTAAGCAGTCTCTGGAGCATCTGCAAAAAACCTTTTTAGTATTAAAACTTTAATGATTATTGCCCCCTTTATTTTAGCGCTGCACAAGCGTGACCACCTACATAAGACTGGATTAGAAGCAAAAATGCCCCTAGCCCATGGATAATATATCACACAAATCACAGCATAATCAATATATATAAATTATAATAAAGTAAAGCTCAATTACATCAGAACAGAGCAAAGCAAATCAATAATTCATACATGCCACACACAGATCATCTCAACGTAGAAAGCAGAAAAGGAAAATCACTGGCGCTAATCCTAGAGCTAGAAGTGGTGCACTAGAAAATCTATGTGTGTAGAGTACGCTTGTGTGGCTTTGGATAGTTCCTATATTGGGTAATTAGTTAAAGTTGGCTCAGGTTCAAATTTGTTGAAGGTCTTAAAAGGAAACTTTTAATTAAAGTTTAAATTTTAATAGATTGGAGTCCATTTTAGTTAATTTAGTTTGTGGATCAATTTTAATACTTTAGGGTAGTAATCTTCGAAGTTTAAATTGCATTAGCAAATTTTAAAAGGCCTAAGGTCCTTCTATATGCTAGGCTTAGAGGGTCCAAAAGATCACTATTAGAAACAGGCTAGATTTGGGGGTTTTAGCAATTTAATTAAACAATTAGGCCTTAAGGGGAGTGGTTAGGCTTTGAATTTGCTAAATTTGGAGGTTTCTAGGTAAAGTTGTGAATTTTCAAAGGTTGGGATAATTAATGAATTATTAAAAATGATTTATTATTTAATAAAGCGCATATTAGAGATTTATATCCAAATCAGCTCCAAAATGATTGGAATCACCCCCAAAGGTCAGAAAATACCTAAAGTTGTGTTCCAAGTGTTTGGATAAAATTTAGAATTTTAATAATTTTTAATTATTTATTTAAGGCAAAAAAACTAATTTTTAATTAAACATAAATTAAGGCTCAAATTAAATTCCAATTAATAGGCTCTAATTATCTGAAGTTAAGAATTAAAATTTGAAGATTTTAAGGCATTATGGAAAAGTTTCCACGTTGAAATGGATTTATTACAATTTTCTGAATTTATCGAGGCCTAATTAACGGGTAAATTAGGGTTTGTTAATTAAAAGGTTTAAAGGCTCCTAAAAATCCCTAGAAAATTATGTAATGTTTAAGATGTCACTAAGTTTAAATGTTGAAAGTTTCATGTCAATCGGGGATCTATCCTAGCTTATACAAATTTTCTAAGTTAATTAGGCGGGTCCTTAATTATTGTCATTAGGGTGTCACTACATTAAGTAGGATTAAGTTGAGTTTTGGACTAACCCTTGGGATAACATGAAGGAAATGCATAAATAAAGTAAACACATCAATCCTAAGATCTAGGACCTAAGCTAAGTACTCGTGCGTCCTGCACATGCAAAAGACGATAAAAAAAAGAGTAAACACGCTTATCGGTGAAATTAGTAAATAATTGTAACTCAACCACACACTAATCTACCTGCCCCATGAATGTTATTCATATGCATGATTAATTTTTAAAATTTAATGTAGTAGATCTCCTAAAATAAGGGATTTAAAATATATCTGATTTTAAAATCATTTAAAATACATATACTAAATAAATAATCTTTAGAAAGTAATGTAATTTAAAATAGTTCAATTTAACTAAATATGTAAAATGATAGGAGATCCACTGGCCACCTAAGAGAGGTTTCAAAATAATTTGAAAATAATTTTTAATTTCAAAATAATTAACATATTATTTATTTAAATAATAGTTAAGTAGTGCAAATAATTAAAAAATCAGAATTATACGCTAATATTTTTTAAAAGAAAATACATAATTTTATAAAAAATACAAGGTATTATCCGTTAAAAATCGATTTAAAATGAAATAGATATGAATTTTCCAAGTTTCAAGATAATTAAAAGGGTTTTTTTAATAATTTAAAATAATTAAAGTTTAAAAATAATCATTAAATTATCTTAAATTAAATATTTAAAGTTTTATGAAAATAATTTAAAATTAATAATTATGTAATCATTTTTTTAAAAAGTATTATTTTATTTTTTTTTAAATTTAATTAATCACTAGTTAAGTATATAAATATTTAATTATTTAAATAATTATAAATAATATCATTAATCATAATTAAATAATAATAATCATAAAGAA